>NC_136892.1:14076565-14291839 GCF_949152265.1 Phoxinus phoxinus | reverse complement strand
ATCTTGGCCGCATATTAATTTTTTTTATTGATGTGCCGCATATCAATAATTCACTCCGAAAGTTGACATGATTGAGAAACACACGCACGTACGCACACACACAATTAAATTTGAATCTATAACTGAAACCCTTTACTTTTGTGTGTGGTGCTGCAACCATAGCAGTAAATGTCCTTTTAAAAGCTAAGACAACATTATGTGTGGACGGTACATTAGCTCTAAACTCTAGCTCTAAATCCTAATTCAAACCAGTACTCCTATTTGCCAATAAAATCAATAAACGTCAATAAAGTTAAAGATGTTCAAGTAGGAAACAATCTTGAGCACACAATTGAATGGAAACAATCACAGATCCTCTCTTTCCCTTACTGAGTGCCAGTGCCAGAACAAATTTAAACCCATCCTTTTCCAGACATTCACATCCCTCTCAGATTATAAAGCAATACATAACGGAATGCACTTTATCTTTTAATTCCAGTAGCAAAACATAGAAATCTAAGCATGTACTTCATCAATCTGCCCTACCCACAGGACATCACAGTCATGTATTCCACAATAACAGAACAAGCTGAAAACAAACCATTCAAGAGAGTTTTCTGTTCTAGCTCTACACTTTAACTGGCAATGAGGAGTGGAAAGGCCTCAGAAAGCTGATTATATTAGACCTGATATTATTCATTCTATGGCATTTTGGAGGATGAACTTCAGTGATGGATGGTTTGTGTGTGTGTGTGTGTTTGAATAACCTTTACCTCACACTCCCCACGCACACACACGCTGTAAGGGTCGTTGTAGGAACAACGTGTGCCGTCATGCACCATTCTCTTCATGGGCACCACGTCTCCGGTCTCTTTTGACTGGCAGTATAGTTGACATCTCTCGTCAGCTGTCCAAAAAAACAAAAACAAAAGCAGACCACAGACAAATTCATGCAATTCATTTTTGTAGCTATTTTGTATGCGAGGCAGTTTTAGCATACATACATTTTTGTATTTTTGACACTGAAATAAATAATAAGCATTAAAGGTGCAGTAAGCAATATCAGAGAAAGGCTGTTGATATTTGAAATCACCACAACACACACCCTACCCAAAAGGTCCACACCCCTATCTTGATAGCTCCACCTCAAAATTCACAAACACAGGCACCTCCCCCATAATGAGTGGACATGCCCCTTACTGCTGATTGGCTCAGGTGTGTCTTGGTGCTCGGTCCGATCCACTTTCAACAGCGTTTCTCAGAATTTTTTTAATAAGTCTTATAGGTATGAGCAAATGTGTACAAAATATTTTTAAGTTCATATAATTCATGGAATTAATAAGTTGTTGTTTTATTGCATTTTTAATGAGGTTGATTAAAAATGTCCACTGCATCACTTTTACTTCACACTTAATTTGACATTATTGTTTCTATTAGATTTACGGGCCTGGTTTCACAGACAGGGCTTAGATTAAGCCAGGATTAGGCCTTAGTTCAATTAGAACATTTAAGTAGCTTTTATAAATATGACATTTTTTATTTAAAAAAAAGCATCTTGAGACAAAACAATGGAACTGATATATTTTATGTCAACGTGTCATTTGCATGTTGCTTTCAGATAAAACAGCTCAAACATGCATTTTAGTCTGTGACTAGGCTTAAAGGACAAGTTCAGTATTTTACACTTAAAGCCCTGTTTTCAGATAGTTTCTGATGAAACAGAACGGTTAAGATTGAAATTTGGCCCGAGAATTTTCGGTGTCTGTGGTAGCACCACAGGAATAAATTACATAGATTTAATAAGAATACCAGTGATATCGTTCCGGTGTATGTGTCCTAAATGAAGGTGTCTGCTACATGAATAATCATAAATAATAACAAAGTTTCTGCAACCACTGCAGCATCGTGCATACTGTGTACAGAAAGCAAGACTGTTTATTCCTCTCAGCAGTAGAAGAGGACACTGGAGTGGTTATTAGCTGGATAGTACCTGCATTCCTTTTACTGTAGCAGTAATTCAGCCCCAGTGGATAACTGGAGATGCCATTGCTGCTTAATCACATTTCCATGTGCCTTTCTTCCAACTGCTGATGCCCTTCTCAGTGACTGGGCCAAACCTTCGGCAAATGTATCCAAGCAGCTAAGAGTAACTCTCCAGTTGAGTAACAACCCTATTACTCTTTCTAAATTCTTAACGTTGACATTACCAAATAAATACACAAATAATGACACCAGAAAAATCCCAGCCAAAAAAGAAAAAATATTTTTTGGTTTTGTCCTTTCCATTCATTTAATTTCCATCTCTTTGTTGCTGTTCTGCATTGAGGTTGTAATGGCACAGCATAAAAGAAGATATCTCTGTAACACTTTACAATTAGGTCTAATTTGTTAACATTAGTTAATGCATTGACTAACATGAACTAACAACAAGCAATACATTTTTACAGCATTTAACCTTTGTTAATGTTAGTATACATGTTTGTGCATTAACTAATGTTAACAGATTAGGAATCAACAGAGCAGGAATCAAATCGTGATTTCTGGCGTGGGAGGCGGGCACTCTAACAAGGAAGCTAAAGACCACAGCCTCTAGTATCAGTCGCTAGAGCGTTTCATGAGATCAGGGGAGTGAGGTTTACATGCACAGCTAATACTGGCCTAAAACTGTTACACTCACACTCACTAAACTTTACTTCCATCAGGGTCACGGCACCAAATGTAACCAGTCCTATTCAACTCGCTCCGAGCGGGATTCGAACCTTGGTCTCCAGTGAGTCTTGAGCACTTCTTGAGATCAGGGGAGTGAGTTTTACTTGCACAGCTCTTACTGGCCTACGACAGTTACACTAGTAAATGTTTAGATTAACATTAACTAAGATTCATTGTTACTTCATGCTAACTAATGTAGTTAACTAATGTTAACAAATAAAACCTTACTGTAAACTGTTACGGATATCTCAAAATGCAGAAGCATAAAGTTACTAGAATACAAAAAAAGTGGTTCTAAATGCCACATAATAACGTCCTTGAACACAGATTACAGGGGCGAGGGAAAGCATTTACAGAAAACGGTTGCTTTGTGAATATTTAAAAAGCACATTCCTTTGAACGAAGGACGAACATGGACTAAGACACATGGCGAACATCAGGAAGCATTAAAATGAAAAGTATAACATGTGAGTGTGCCAATGTCTTTTTCACCTCCAACAAAAGTGGAAAATGATTTGGGGATTAATCACACTAAATAAATAGCTTTAACTCACGTTCAGGGTGCTCGTAGGGCAGCCAATGGTGTTTGGTGTCTTCATGCTCAAAGTGGGGGTTCCACATCTTGCATTGCTCCTCTCTGAAGTCAGCCAGGGCCTTTGCACACTCCTCCATGTTACAGAGCTGGAACTCATAGTTGTTTCCATAACAAGTGCGCCCCCCATTGGCCGGACTAAAACACAGAACAGGTTTGTTTAAGTCAACAGACGAGAAAGGTGATGGGACGAATCAATCTAAAGACACTCACATTGGGTTGTTACACTCTCGAGTGCGGAACCGTACTCCACCACCACAGGTCCGAGAACAGGAACCGAACTTGGTCCACTGACCCCAGTGGCCATCCTGCCTAAGAATGTCTGGTGTCAGCTTGATACAGTGACCCTTAAAACAGTGCTAGAGAAACAGAGAGAAGAAAAAGTAAAAGATAAAAGTGGTATCTGTTATTTTGGTTCTGTGTAATGAACAGTAGAATAAAGGGTCTACAAGTCCAACCTTTCCTGTTGCACACTTGGTCCCGTCGATAGGAGGGCCCTTCTTGGTCTTGCAGAAGAAAGGGTTCTCGGGGTGGCTGCACCACAACTGCTTGCAAGGGTCGTAGGTGCTGTACTAAAAGAAACAGTCATGCTCTCATTCATACACGTAGCCTGTGAAAGCTAAAGCTTGTGAGACAAGCTCAGATTATATGGTTGTATGGTGGCAGGGAAATATTGTAGAAAAGTGACAGAGTACTTTTTGAATTCCCTGCTTGCACCTGCTTAAACAACGTTACTTCTTAATATAAGATTATACAAATATAAGTGGAGTCCAAGAGTCTAGAAATGTTTCTATTTTGCGTTATTTTTTGTTACTTTATTACTTTTTTTTAACAGGAAACCATTAATGACAATGGGCAAAATGTGCACGTCATACACAAGTACTGTAAATGGAAAATACAAAATACAAATGAGAAATACATCTACAGCAACCTTTGTTAATAATAATATAGTAAACAGACTGATTTAAAGTAAAAAGAAAATTATTAAAAATATACTACACATTAATAAATAAATAAAGTTAATGAAACCTTACCGTGTGTAATTTATTACTTTTAAAAAATATATATAAATGATATAATAACCATACACTCTCAGAAAAATAAATTGCAAATCTTGTGCCTTTAGGAGTAGAACAGTTTTTCACTGGGGAAGTAACCTTGAAGGGAGATCTTTGTACCTTATTTACCCATAAAAGTTCATAGTAGTACCTTACATATTACACAATGGTTAAAAAATGTGTCCCTTTAAGGTTAACTGTTGTACCCCTAAAGGTAACATTTTTGAAGAAGAAAAAAAGACCCGAAACCTTCAAAATCAGATGATCATGTTCTCCTGCATGTTCTCATGTTCAATGATTTGAGAATGATCCAAAGAGCATCTTGTGCTTCAATGGAAGCAAGAACATATAATCATCTGTACAAAGAGCTGCATGAGCAATGTCTTTTGATTAATATTAGAAATAATATAGAAACTTAGTTCCCCAAAAATGAAAATTCTGTCATCAATTACTCACCCTCATGTCGTTCCAAACCCGTAAGACTTTCGTTCATCTGCAGAACACAAATGAAGTTATGTTGATGAAATCTATGAGCTGTCTGTCCCTCCATTGACAGCTATGCAACTGACACTTTCAAGCCCCAGTAAGGTAGTTATGAAATCATTAAATTCATCCATGTGACTCCAATTTTATGAAGCGACGCAAGTGCTGGTAAAAACACAATGTACTACTTTATTTACAAAATACTAATCTACAACTCTCACGTCAACACAACACGTATGTGTCATTGTGCTCTCATGATAGCACCGTTGGAGATTACAATTTTGTAAATAAATAATTTTTAATAAAAAATATATTTGTTAATATTTTTAATAGTAAAAAATTCTTGTAAAAAAATGATTAATTATTCACAAACAAAGTACTCGCGTCACTTCATAAAATCACATGATCACATGGATTACATTTATGATGCCTTTACCTCCTTTTTTTCCGGGGCTTGAAAGTGGTAGTTGTGTAGCTGTCAATGGAGGGACAGGAATATCTCAGATTTTATCAAAAATATCTTCATTTGTGTTCTGAAGATGAACAAAAGTCTTACGGGTTTGCAATGACATGAGGGTGAGTAATTAATGACAGCTTTTTCATTTTTGGGTGAACTATCCCTGTAAATAGGGCTTAACTCTTTGGACTCCACTGTATACTGCATTGCCAGATTCACTAACTATACATCTTACTAGTTTATGTGGTTGGATGTGGCGTCAGATGGCATGTCAGTTTGGTTGGTGTGATAAAGTTTCTGTTTCACTCACCGCAGTGCACATCATGTAGCCCATGCCAAAGTCAAAGCGGCACTGTTCGTTCATAGAGTAATGCAGACCAGGCAGCTGGGGCAGAGTTGGCCACTCATGATCAAAAGGGTCGTCACGAAGACAGTCATATGCACTGCATGAGTAACAGCACTATTTTAGGATTTACAATCAATGAACCGGGTGAATATGTTCATATACTACAAATCAGGAGGCTACAAAAACACAGTAACTCACTTGAGGTATCGCCTGAGCTCCTGTTGACTGCATAGGGACCAGTGAAAGCGGTGAAATGCTGCTTGAACCAGAGGAGCCATGATACTGCCCATGGGAACCTCATCCCCGCACTCATTCGCCTGGCCGTCATGCTCCATCCCCAGTCTGGGTATAACAAACCAATATTACTCTCTCAGTCATCTATTGTACTTAAAGGAATCATGGGTGAGAGAATATATATTTAACACATAATACATTATGTATATTATTTCATAATATAATATCTAAATAATTAAAATATTAAGGATGCACCGATACTGTCATGTTCGTTTTAAGTTAAGTTTCATTTTCATGGACTGTTCGTTTGTTTCTCTTCAGGAACCTGTTTCCCGTGCTCCTTTGTTCCGTTTTCCCAGTCATTCGTTTCTATGGAGACTCATTCAATCCGCACATCTGTTCACCATTGAGCTTATTATCTGTGTATATTTAAGTTCCTCTTTGTCTGGTATTGTTTTGTGTTACGGTGCCTGCATACCTGTGGATTATCTGAGTTTGTTTTATCGAATAAATACTTTTGTTTTGGAAACTTTATCATCTTCATCGGGCCTAAAACGTTACAGATACCAGTTTTTTTCCAGAATGAGTACGATCCCAATATTTTGGTACTTGCCGATACCGATCCCAGTATTTTCAAAGCATTTGTAAAAAAAATAAAATAAAAATCTAATATGGGGAGGAGAAACCGAAAGAATATAAATCATATTAGTTGGCTAAATTAGTTTAGTAAATAGATATTTCCTTTATTCCATTTGGATGTTTACCTGTAACCCATTTATACAGTGTTTACCTGTAATGATGTAGGGAACCACTTATTATACATAAATCAAGCCCTTGCGTCTATATGTCACTGACTGCACGTAAATATTGAATTTATGTTTAATATTCTATTAATTAAATAAATTTACTTCATAGACATCCTTAATCTCTGATTTCTCCATTCTGCTCTCTGTTTGTTCTGTTGGCTGTTTCTTTGCCTGGACACAAACACTGCTGTTTGGTCTTGGTTTTTGGTATCTGAACATTTAATGAGAATTAATTATGCAAATGATGGTGGAATTTCTGATCAAGTTTTTCTCACACATGTCCTGTCTCATGGGCCACAACAAAAGCAGAGGAGAAGCCATCCTCGTGGTTCAGAGTGCAACTTCTCACAGGGTGACACATTCCTGTCACAGGAGCATAACCTGAAAAAAAGAGAAGATAAAAGTCAGAGTAGAAAGGTATAGAAGCATTTGCACTGTCACATAGCTCAACAGTCGCATAAACAACAGTCTGCCTTAAATTGGCAAGTCTTGCTGAAAATAAGTTTAGGGGGGTGAGTGTAACTCTCCCCATGACATGAATTTTAGTTGGTCTGCAAATCTGAGATTCTTGATGTACAGTACATGCATCACGTTATATTTTCAAAAAAGTATTACCCTGCATGCCAGTGGGTCCAAACTCCTGCCTGGTGAGGAAAATGGCATGATCGTGGTATTCTGCATCATTCTTGTCCTCTTTCTGCTGCAGGAAGGCCCAGCGACAGACGTTCTCCAGACTCCGAGAGGCGTTGCCCAGCTCAATCAAACCCATGGACTGACCAAACCAACACAAATCACAGGTTCATACGGTCTTACTTTGTCAACCAAGGATGACTCTAGAACCTTTTCACTGGGCATGAGTCCCAGTAAAAATGTTACTGATAAATCCGTATGTGTCAAAGTATGGAGAATTATTTTCCCTGATAATATTTTAGCAATCATCTAGTGTGTTTTCTATCAGTTGTGTAGAAACACAGATGAGAATGCCAAATTCGTGAACGAAGCTGTCAAATGGGTTTGCAAAAAAGTCTGAAATTGTTCAATTGTTCAGTTTCTTGTATACTTTATTCACCTTATTTTGCTCCGCCCACTTTTAATACTTCGCTCTTCTGCATTTTGTCATCCGACTTCCGCTAAACTTACACAGCCCATACAGTAGCTAGTTCAGTAGTTAGAAGATTGTTTAAAGCTAGCTATAACTTTAGCGAAATGTCAAATAACGTTAATACCGTTAATGTTTTAAATTGGGAGCACATAGGAAACTTCCTACGACAATCAGGTGGTCACATATTGTCCCATAGATCGTCATTGTTAACGTGGGTAGACGATATGAAGAGGCCAGAGGTAACGTTAACCTATGGGGAGCCCCTTACTGAGCATAGATAGATATAATACTTTACATATTTTACAGCTAACGTTATAGAATTACATCTAGCAACTAGCGTAGGTCTCTCTCAGCCGTAAGTTGAAATCCCTCTCAGCCGGATGTAAGATGACAAAACGAACGCAATGGCGTCACCCTTGTTGTCGTGGAAAATAAGGTGAATAAAACAGAAAACAAAAAGAGTGCTGGATGAGGTGGATATAGCTACAATCCATTGTTGGAAACAAAACTTGCAAATGTCTTCTATTGTCTTATAAAGCAGCTCTTTATTGCATGTGCATCTTGTGAATGACTCTGTACTGCAGGTAAAGATGATTTATATATATATATATATATATATATATATATATATATATATATATATATATATATATATATATATATATATACAGGTCCTTCTAAAAAAATTAGCATATTGTGATAAAGTTCATTATTGTCCATAATGTAATGATAAAAATTAAACTTTCATATATTTTAGATTCATTGCACACCAACTGAAATATTTCAGGTCTTTTATTGTTTTAATACTGATGATTTTGGCATACAGCTTATGAAAACCCAAAATTCCTATCTCAAAAATAGGCTGTTCCCAGAGTGCTGTATCAAGGCACCTCAGTGGGAAGTCTGTGGGAAGGAAAAAGTGTGGCAAAAAACACTGCACAATGAGAAGAGGTGACCGGACCCTGAGGAAGATTGTGGAGAAGGACCGATTCCGGACCTTGGGGGACCTGCGGAAGCAGTGGACTGAGTCTGGAGTAGAAACATCCAGAGCCACCGTGCACAGGCGTGTGTAGGAAATGGGCTACAGGTGCCGCATTCCCCAGATCAAGCCACTTTTGAACCAGAAACAGCGAAGAGAAGCATCACTGGACTGTTGCTCAGTGGTCCAAAGTACTTTTTTCGGATGAAAGCAAATTTTGCATGTCATTCGGAAATCAAGGTGCCAGAGTCTGGAGGAAGACTGGGGAGAAGGAAATGCCAAAATGCCTGAAGTCCAGTGTCAAGTACCCACAGTCAGTGATGGTCTGGGGTGCCATGTCAGCTGCTGGTATTGGTTCACTGTGTTTTATCAAGGGCAGGGTCAATGCAGCTAGCTATCAGGAGGTTTTGGAGCACCATCTTCCTGCTTCCATCTGCTGAAAAGCTTTATGGAGATGAAGATTTCATTTTTCAGCACGACCTGGCACCTGCTCACAGTGCCAAAACCACTGGTAAATGGTTTACTGACCATGGTATTACTGTGCTCAATTGGCCTGCCAACTCTCCTGACCTGACCCCCATAGAGAATCTGTGGGATATTATGAAGAGAAAGTTGAGAGACGCAAGACCCAACACTCTGGATGAGCTTAAGGCCGCTATCGAAGCATCCTGGGCCTCCATAACACCTCAGCAGTGCCACAGGCTGATTACCTCCATGCCACGCCGCATTGAAGCAGTCATTTCTGCTAAAGGATTCCCGACCAAGTATTGAGTGCATAACTGAACATAATTATTTGAAGGTTGACTTTTTTTGTATGAAAAACCCTTTTCTTTTATTGGTCGGATGAAATATGCTAATTGTTTGAGATAGGAATTTTGGGTTTTCATGAGCTGTATGCCAAAATCATCAGTATTAAAACAATAAAAGACCTGAAATATTTCAGTTGGTGTGCAATGAATCTAAAATATATGAAAGTTTAATTTTTATCATTACATTTTGGACAATAATGAACTTTATCACAATATGCTAATTTTTTTAGAAGGACCTGTATATATATATATAAAAGAATGGGCACACTTAAAAAATGATTGTGATTTTAACGGTAAAAGACTGTGAAAAACTGTTAATTGGTTAACAGAAAGTTTCCTTACTATATACAGTAAATAACTGATATATCTAATGGTATATTTAATGTAATTTTACTGTAAAATACCGTTAAATTTACAGTTTTTGAAAGTGAAAAAGAACAACTAATTATATAATTTACAGTGAAAAAACGTAAATTGACATTCCCACAATTCCCTGCGTGACACTTCACATTTGATGTATTTTTGTTGAACAAACGGTTTCTTCATAGTTTCTTCTGTATTTTCTAATCAGTTATGTACATTAGGGTTTTATGTTACATTTAATGTTGTTAAATTAATGTTTATTGCATTTTTTAAATTTCATGTGTGTTACCATGATGGTGTTTGTCTGAATGAGTTATGAACTTTCTTGTGGAAGAGTTGCTTGAGTTGAGCTTTGATTGATCATCACTGCTGTGATTGTTAGTTGTCAATGTATTACAATAGCACAAAACAGATATTAATACTTCAATAGGTTGGTAAATTAACATTATATCAGATAATGAAATACAGTTTGATACTGTAAATTTTAAGTTAAGTCTGTAAAATCTAAAATGTTGCTACCGTATTTTATAAGGTACATTTCTGGCAACCACAGCTGCCAGTATTTTACCGTAATTTAACTTTTTTTTTTTTACAGTAGAATACAAGAGACAATTAGAAACAAATCAAATCAAAGTCTTTCGTAGAGGTCAAAAATATGCTGTAACCTTCAACACCACTTTGACTGAACCTAAAATAATTAAACTTATGTTTTCAATTTTCGCATGCTGATTTTGCAGTGTAATTTTCTAATTTTAATCTTTAAAAGATTCTTATGCATTCAGGCCTTGTTAATGTGTCCAGGCTCCAGACATAAATCCAAAAGTCTAACTTTAAAAGATCTTCTTCAGCTACAGCAGTGAGACTTTGTTTTGGATTGCGATAACAGGATATACTTCAAAACAGTCTCTGTTGGACAGTCGAGTACACTAGATTATCATATTTTTGGATACAACCAAAGTCATCCAAAAAAAGTTTCAGAAGGAAGCTGGCAGATGCCGTCTTACCTTGGAGGAGCAGAGCATCATGATTCTAACCAGGACAACATTAATATTGGCACCCAGGGAGCTGTCCTGGTAAATCTCATTCACCTGTGGAACGATTCATTAGAAAAACAAAGGATAAACAAGAAGAAAGGTAACACAAACACAGCCTTAATAGAGACAGCCTAGATGTGATGCATGGATGTGTAATTCGTCTGGGCAATAACACGGATACCAAAATTATGTAGGCAGGAAAAACTGTCACAGAGTCAGAGGCAATTTGAGAAGTTACAGAGTTTAACAAAAGCAGAGTTTACTGCCTGTGAGCTGAAAAATGCACAGCACTTAGCCTTACCGTCACCTTGACAAGGTTTTAAAGGTGAACCCTGAGTCATCATTTATTAGTGCCTTGACATGTGTGTTAGGTATGTGTAAAGTATAATTTATATCTGTAGCGTTATGTCTATTCTACATGTTCTTTCAGATTTTTCAGGCAGAGATTTTTAAATGAAAAAAAAAATATTTCTAGGTAAAAATTTGTACGTAAAAAGTATATATAAAAGTGACGTCCTGGGACCCTCAGAGTAAAAAATGTGTTACAATTTTTATAAAAAATGCTTATTAAAAAAAGTTGATTAAAAACAAATGTAAGAGAAGTGAACAAGGAGGGGTACAAGTGTTATCTCAAAGAAAGAGAAAGAAAGATACCCCTGCATATCTGCATCCCTTCATAAAATAACATAGATTTAAGATCCTTTAAGATCCAATTTCAGCATTACAAGAAGAGAAACAGTTTCACTATGCTCACAGCTGACTTCTCTCCACTCATTTACACAATGCCCTGGGGGAACCTGGGAAGAAATCTGTAAGGAGGCGCTAAGCTCTGGCTAAATGACCAGGATGTGTAAGAAAGAAAACGAATAAAGCACACACACACACACACATACAAAAAAGACACTGACAGATGGATGACAGCTCGACTAGAGGCTGTTTAAAAATCTGAGCCTGATTATGGAGAGCAGAAGACACTGAGCTAGCTATAGTTTCCACTGGAACGCTTCAACCTTTCACCAGAATGCATACAGATACAATTAGATGCCTATTCCTTATACACCACTTGTTTTTCAATGAAACTAAACTTTAGATGAGTGTGTGTTCACATACTGTAATCACAGATGGCTCCAGAAACGACTGTTACTGAAACAAGAAGAAGATAATGTAAAGAAAATGATAATTAAAAAAATAATGTACTAAAAATGGAAACGTTTTTCCTTTGCATTTTCTTTGCATTTTGCATTGTCGTGTAAATGACAGCCAAAACGTTTTTAGGTGAAAGAAAAACTGAAACCATGGTAAAGGTAAACGACACGGTTTTGGCTTGCTGTCCGCTATAGAGGGGTTCGGAGAGTATATTCTACCCCCCCCACCCCACCGGACTACTACATATGGCGAAATACATAAAGGAGGAGAAAGGGGGGACGAGGAGGGATGCCAAAAGAACTGAAGACAGGGTAAGAAGCTGCTTTAATATCCTGCCATATTAAAGATTAGGGCGTACTCCTCCCGGAATTATGTTTAATAACTTCACTTGATATAACATAAAATATTTAATTTTATATTATGAAAAAAAAATATTATTATATATTTATAATGAGAGAAATAAACGATTTTTCCTTGTTGTTAAAGTAACAATTCATTATCATTGTTGCTAAGCATATCAGTCTCTAAGAAACAGTGCCAAGTAACCCTGTTCCCACCTCAAACCATGTGTCTCCTCAGGCACTCAGTAATGACAGCTATGTAACCCGGCACATTAATGACTATTATCAGCACATACTCTCTTATACTCTCTTATACACATACTCTCTTATTTGTATTCTCTCCTCTCCCACACACACACACACAATACTAATCACCTTAGCAGCGAGTCTCTCATTAGTGCTAGCTGTCTCTGGCCCTCTCCAGGACCCTGTCAGGATTTTATTAGTCCAGATCTCAGCTTGTCTTTAGCAGGTAGCTAATTGACGTGTAAGAGGCCAAAGTGCCAGAAAATCATTAGGACTTAATTAATAATGCAGCAAGGTATACCATCGGAGCTTGTCTTCTGCTTAGCAACGGAACCACCGTGCAAACAAAAAGTAACTGTGAATGAGAGAATTATGAGCGTGGAGGAACACTGGAATATAAGTTGCAAGACCTTTGGAACTGGTAGCTATAGTCACTTTTATCCCTAAAACATACTTTACACGAGGACAAAAAAACAAAAACGTTTCTAGCTATGCAAATTCGATTTTTTTTTTTTTTTTTTTTTCAAAATGTCAGACCGCAAGGACACTAGAGTATTCAGTTTTCTTCTATGGTTAGTTGGTTTTTAGCATGTTTATAGCCACCTATCTAAACACTTTTGGTTTATTGTCAGGCATTTGAAGGTAATTCTGAGGTTTGTTACCACCACAGCAACATAAAAGTTTGTATCTTCAAATTGATTACGGGACACTGGATCTGGGGTTTTCTTTGCACACAACCATAAAGCCAAAACGAGACTAAAAAGAAAAAGAAAAAGAAAAAGGACGGAAAGACAGAAAATGTTTGGTTGTGCAGGTTTGACGGCAAGTTCATTGCAAGTCTGGTCTCGTCGAGGAGCTCAAGTACATCAATCTTACGGGTAGGAAACTCTGTCAGGGATGTGGATGTAATTTCTTGACTTTAGAGCAGTTGTCAGGGAAAAAGATGCAGGTTTGGCTCGACATCCAAGTATTGTGTACAGTAATGCTAATTTCCCTCTTTGAGTTTGATATAATCATCATTGGATATAACAATGATACTGTCTGCAAAGTGACATTGTGGAAGAGTTTTGGATAAGTGTTAATCTGTTTACACAAGACGCAAAACCTAAAAGTTCCTACGGTAAATTACTCGTCATTTAGCTGACAAACAATTAGCCTAAGCAAAAGCCATTTAGCTAACGCCTTTTTTACAAAGTATACTTGAAGTATACTTGAATTGTCATCATTTACTCACCCTCAAGTTGTTGATTTTCTTTATTTTGTCACCCTCAATTTCTTTCCTTCGTTGAACATATTTTTTTTATTTATTTTTTGCCGAACCGAACAGTTCATGGACCCCATTGACTTCCATAGTATTTTTTTTTTTTTTTTTTTACATACTATGGAAGTCAATGGGGCCCATATTCTTCACAAATATATTTTGTGTTCAGCAGAAGAAAGAAACTCATACAGGTTTGGAAAAAATTAAGAAGTGAGTGAACTATCCCTTTAATAACAAAGGCAAAAGGGTGTTTTCACAACAGTGAAATAGAAGAACTGAGGATTTTGCTTTGCTTATGACAATAGGGTCATCTCAGAACCTCTTCAAACTATATACAAAAGGTGTACAAAGGTACACATATTTACATGAAATCAGTGTAAATTATTTCTACTGGAGTGTGGGGAACTTACAATGTTCATGAGGGTGAGGAGGTACTTCTGGATGTGCTCTCTGCCATGAAACATCACCACAGAGCAGTCCACCCCCAACAGAACCTCGATGTTAAAGATCTCATCATCATACGTCTCTCTGCGAACCCGTGTGTTGCTCTTTATTCTCTTCTTAACATGGTGGGCCAAATACTCCATTCCAGCCAGACCACCCAAAGGGGAACCTGCAAACAAATGCACACAAAATATTCAAGAATATAATTTAAAGAGGTCAAATCATGCGGAATCAAATTTCCTGTGATCTTTTGGGTACAATGAAAACATACTTTAACTTTCAGATCCAGAAGTGGAGCACAGAGGAAATACATATGAAATAATAAAATAAAAAAAGTATGATGACCCTTGGGAAAAAGAAGTACACTTTGGTATACTTTTTAAAAAGAGCAGGCCTACTTATCAAGGGAATAATACATACTGGTAGTATATATACAAGACAATACTTAGGTGCGAAGTGAATGTAATGTTTTCGGATACTTAATTGCATACTTTTTCCAATCAAATGAAAATGTATTATAGTTTAAATGGATATTTAATGCAATTAGTTGAACTTCTTTAATTAGTTGAAATAGTGTTTTATTAATCCACATAACTAGGATTTAAGTACATCTTTAGCCGTTTTATTCTCTGTGCTGCTGCGTTCGCCAATTCTCACCTGAGCTTACGCTACATCATACGTCCTATGTCATACGACGGGTCAGAGGTCGCCCTTCCGCTGGAACTCGTCTCTCTTTCGTGAACGCACGTACGGCCGTTGCCTGATGCCAGTGATTATCGCTAATAAAGTTTTAAATATTAATATTTTTCTTACAAAAACACAATCGCTTCGCTTCAGAAGGAAATTGCTAAACCACTGGAGTCGTACGGATTACTTTTATGATGGATCAGGATGCGCTTTTTGGAGCTTCAAAAACTCTATTCAATTCAATGCAGTATTCAATGCCATTACAAAGCTGGGAAGAGCCAGGATATGTTTTAATATAACTCTGTTTGTGTTCGACTGAAAAAGAAAGTCATATACAACTAGGATGGCTTGAGGGTGAGTAAATTATGGGATAAATTTAATTTGTGGTTGAACTATTCCTTTAACTGAGCCATGGAAACTAAATTGCCCTTTGTATATTCTTCAGACTGATCATTATTCAGCCCATTTCCGAATAAGCAAATAGCTGTACAATGATAAACAAAAATGTGGAGAAACAGTGGCAGTATGTTTCTCATTTGATTCGGCACATTCTCTCTCGTCACCCGGCAAAAACACTCTCTTAACTCAAAGAGCTTTCATGTTCAGATTGGGTGCAACTGAGGCATGTCTCTCGGGCTCTGCCTGTGCCAAAACTGCTCGAGCGAGGGACAGTGTGAATCCAATGACAGGCAGAAAAAGATTACTGTACCAATTCAGTGATATCTTGCCTTTGACTTCCCTTACAAAATAATCACTGTGGTGTTACAATGATTATCATATTCATTTACCATGGTATTTACATGGTACTTTACAACACCATGGTATCATGTCTAAAAACATGTTGCTTTTTTGTAAGTCGCTGCTATGTGCTCAGTGACTTCTTCTCAGTGTTTTAAGAGAAATATGATGTTTCTTCCCAAGGTGATAAACGTTATGTCTACAGATGTGTATATGCCATTTGATGTTCTAATATAATTTCTAAAATGTATTCAGAAGTAATGAGATAATCCTAAAGGAGTGATTCACCAATCAGAGAAGTCGCTGTCACTATGGAAACCAGAACCCCAGCAAAAGAGCTCAGAAGTGACCGCCCACTCCCATCAAGCACTGTGGATGGTTCAGTTCTCCTGACACTGTCAAACAACTTGTATACGTTTGAATGTTTTGCAAAACAACTTCGAATGTATGGTATTTTATACTATATTCAATACTATATTTAAATGGCAGAACCTGATTTCACCAAGTGCAACATGTTCCTGGATCAACATCTTTGTTGATCCTGGAACAACATTCCAATCAACCAATCAGATTTGAGGGACAAGTTTACAGTTTATGTCAAGTTTAGGCTTACAACCAGGATTAGGTGCTTCTAGATCAGTGTTATTCACCTGTCATTTCCCTCTGATTTTAGGAATAACTTATGGGTAGGGTTAGGTTTAGGGGTAGGGATATGGTTAGGACTATATTGTCGGACAGGAATGTTGTTCCAGGATCAATAAAACATGTTAACCCACCCAGGAACGTGTCTAATTCAGCATTTTGTCATTGGACGAGTACCAATTTCCAATTCGTTTTAAATAGTTTCTCTTAAAATCACATGGTTTAATGTTGTGATTCATCTTGGAGATGTTAGTTTTATTTGAGTATTTTTTAATGCCTAAAGAGAAAATAAATGAGAAAAGCAGCCTTGATTCTTTACCATATGCTACCAGCCCTTACTTTTACAGTGATCCAACATTTTAGTGTTGTGTTAACCCTTAAAGGGTTAGTTCACCCAAAAATGAAAATAATGTCATTAATGACTCACCCTCATGTCGTTCTAAGCCCGTAAGACCTCCGTTCATCTTCGGAACACAGTTTAAGATATTTTAGATTTAGTCCGAGAGCATTCTGTCCCTCCATTGAAACTGTATATACAGTATACTGGCCATGTCCATAAAGGTAATAAAAAGATCATCAAAGTAGTCCATGTGACATCAGTGGGTTAGTTAGAAGTTTTTGAAGCATCGAAAATACTTTTTGGTCCAAAAATAACACAAAATAAGACTTTATTCAGCATTGTATTCTCTCCCGGGTCTGTTGTCAATCCTTCACAGTTACGCTGATGGCGTAAGACGCTGATGACGTGTATTTCTGGTGCGCCCGAGCTTCGTTTACAGTCTGAGGGAAACGCACGCTGTAAAAGTGTCTCATCCGCGACATGCACATTTACGCACCATTAAAAAAATGATATCCACGCAAACAATGTAGAATAGCTTGAATATAGCGTGCGTCTCCCTCAGACTGTAAACGAAGCTCGGGCGCACCAGATAACACGTCATCAGCGTCTTACGTCAGCAGCGTCACTGCGGAGTCGTGAACGCAGATTCACAACAGACCCGGGAGAGAATACAATGCGGAATAAAGTCTTATTTTGTTTTATTTTTGGACCAAAAAGTATTTTCGATGCTTCAAAAAATTATAACTAACCCACTGATGTCACATGGACTACTTTGATGATCTTTTTATTACCTTTATGGACATGGCCAGTAGACTGTATATACAGTTTCAATGGAGGGACAGAATGCTCTCGGACTAAATCTAAAATATCTTAAACTGTGTTCCGAAGATGAACGGAGGCCTTACGGGCTTAGAACGACATGAGGGTGAGTCATTAATGACGTTATTTTCATTTTTGGGTGAACTAACCCTTTAAATGCATGAATGTTTCGCCAATCATTACATATTTGGGACTTTAGCGACAGATGGATCTTTCCCTGACGCGATAATATAAAACTCTCCTGATATTAAAGTAACAATTACAAAAGAATACAATAAAGCATATTTTGTTACCTTTTGGAGCTTGGAAGAGTTCAGTTTGTGCAGATGTTTTATGCCATCACCACTGTCCTCGTCAGAGCTCATTTCCCAGTACATTCAGCATCTGGCTTACATTAGCGATCTCAAAAATATTCTCCAAACTATCATTTCACACTATCAACAACTTCAAAATCAATATTTTGATCTCTGACAGCTTCTTCACCAGATCCTCCATCAAGTGACAGTGACACTAATATTTGATTGCGTTCAGTTTTTGCTCTGCAAATCTCTGACCCGTTTCAAGTTTTGCTGATGATTCTTTCTATTCTTTTGCTTTCTGCCTGCGGTAACTATGAGTGAAACGTCACTTCATCATTGTGTATCAGACATCTTGTGGAATAAAGGTGAATTGCACTTATTCATTCATCAAAGATTCAATTATGTTGTGCAGAAAAAATACTTACACTGTTACACACCTCGGGTCGTTAGCAACCCTATACAATTTTTACAAAAAAATTAATGGGAAAACAGGCAGTCTTTTAATTTTATTATTATAAAATCGTGTTATATTATTTATAATTAATTGATTGAGGAATACTAAGAAGGTTGATGTCTAACTTAAAAAAATTAATGAGGAGAAGGGTAGTGAATGCCGTCCTGGGTCACTAAAGACCAGAGGTATGTGTTTAAGGGTTAACCCACACAAAAAAAAGTCCAACCTTTTTGAGTGAAAACTAATTAAATAGAAACAAGAAAAAAATACGTGGATCAGCGATTCAGGATTTCAAGATCAATACCCAAAGAATTGTAATTCAAACAAATGCTCTTCTTTAGTTCCTTTCAGATTTTATTTCCCCTAGTTTAGAACTTTTAGGGTAATATATGTAAATGCAGTCTATGAATATAGATCGGAATGGAGGCGAATGTTTTGGAAGAGGCAAAGCAATGTACATCATCTGATACACTTATTGTTTATGTTTAATAATAAAATAGAATTTGATAAACATCTGGCTTATTTTCAGACAAGCAACCCCCTGATATATTAATCACATAGAAAGTCAAACAAATGCACCACAAAAATCAGCAATGTTTACTGCCAAAATTAACATTAATTTATAAGCGCAAATGCAAATGTTGCCAAAAAGAAATGAGCAGAAACAATAAATATACAAATTCCTAAAAAAAGAAAAGAAATCGAAATAAACTATCATTTAGGTCAATGTCCGCCATCAGACAATGCTTATTACCTTGTTTGACACGACTAATTACCATAAAATGGGTCATCAGCTTTGTTTGTGCAATAGACATCTGCTTTACTACTTCCAAATAATCAAGCTGTGTATTTATATGCACATTATATAGAAATAAACTAAAGAGGAAAACCAAAGCTGGTCCATGTCACTCAAACTGAAGTTTTCTGCATGGAGTCTAATTAGAGTTGGGAAAACAAGTACTAATATGTTAGGGTGACCTGTAAATGTGCGTCTAGTGCTGGAACAACACAAAGGATAGAGGCAATTACCAGGACATCCACACAAAAGGCCAGTGTCATGGAAAAGGTTAAGTATTGGCTTAGAATAAAAATTACTTTCTAATGAGAATCAGCACAGACCATGGGTTGCTGTAACTAAAAGCAGTGCATAGCCTAAAATTCCTGACTTTTTAGTTGTTTTTGATGCATTAAAGGATAATTCCGGTATTTAAGACCTTGAGTCTATATTTTAGTTTGTTTTGGATGAACAAGAGTGGTGGACAAATTTTTTTTGACAATGGTTCCTCTCTCGAGTTTTTGACTATAAAAGAATTGCCCATGGACCCATTTAACATTGGAGTCAATGTGCATGTCCGAAAATGTCATTAAAACAGCCAATGATGTTCGTTTACAAATCTGTTAAACTCACCGAGTGGTTAGTGGTGTTCGTTGATGATTATAAACAATATATCGTCGCAATATATGATTCCAATCCGTTTATTTTGCTATAGTGGAACTATTTTTTCAACAATGGGATTTTACAAAATGACGAATAAAACACGACAGAAACTGTATTTTGCAACACTTTTTGTTTCTGGAACATCAACTAACATCACTAATCACTCGGTGAGTTGCACAGTTTTGAAAAATAATGTTAAAGGTTGTTTTAATGACATTTTCGGACATGCACATTGACTCCCATGTTAAATGGGTCCATGGCCAATTCTTTTATAGTCAAAAACTCGAGAGAGGAACCATTGTCAAAAAAATGTTGTCCACCACTCTTGTTCATCCAAAACAAACTACAATATAGACTCAAGGTGTTAAATACCGGAATTATCCTTTAAGTATGAATTTACCTGTTCATGTTTGATACTGTCGCCCAGAAATACCGTTTGTACCAGAAAAAAAAGCCACTGATTAAATAATGAAAATATATTTTTTTTTACAAAAACACATTGGCCCCTAAGTAACACCAATATAGTTCGTTTTTTATAGATAATGTGAGTATTAAAGGACAGTTTACCCCAAAATTAAAATTCTTTCATCATTTCTGTCTCACACTCAAGTTGTTCTAAACTGTAGTCTGTACTTCTTCTTTTGTGTTCAGCAGAAGAAAAACAATTCCTACAGGTTTGGATCAACTTAAGGGTGAGGAAATGATAAGAGAATGTTCATTTTGGGGTGAACTATCCCTTTAAGGTAAAACCAGAGCCCGTCTACGGAGAGCCTGCCCACTCCCTATTAAGTCCTATTGTACCGAATTTTTGGTTGTAGTTCCACCAGAGTTCCACTGGGGGCGATCACCCCCGAGTGCAAAATGAATGGGAGTCTATGAAGCTAGACGGCTAAATTTGTCTCTTTCACCCGATTGCCGTTGAGAAATCTCAGATTTGATTGTAGGTTTTGCAAGTTCCACATGGGTTATAGGTCGAAAGTTGAATGAACGAGTGCTTATGTCCTTTCGATTTCTTACAGGTTGAGTTGTTGTTTTCCATAACACGCTAGCATTCTGCTAATGAACGCTGATTGGTCAGTGAATGACTGATTACGACCAGAGATACCGCTTGATGGCATCGTAGCATCAGAAGCGGGAACAGAATGTATTCTAGCAGAAACTCTTCTAGCACGTGCGTTTACCTGTGTCAGCTGTGTTGTCGATGCCTCGAGAGAAAAGAAAGTGCAGAGCGCGAAAACACCAAAGTGACTGAAGGATTGCCGTGAAGCAGTATCTCTGGTCGTACGATATGTATGACGTCATTGACATTTTAAAAGACTTTTTAAAGCAAATAAGTGACTCTAAAAAATCTAACACCCAGCAATGTGCAATTTTTTTGTATCTCCTTTCGAATACAACATTCAAATTACTAGACAAAAAATTATATCCTGAGAAAAGTGGATTTTGAGGGGTATAGCTCCATAGACCTCCATTCATTCTGCACTCGTCCTGTGAGCGCCCTCATGTGGAATCAGAGTGGAACTGCAACCAGTCAGAAGCCGGAAGTGTAGCGAGAGTGAACCTTCTCCCCTTATTAGACATTCTCTGGTAAAACTATGAAGTGACTGTAAAGTCAGCATCATTACGCTATACTCTCATTGTTACAGTCAAGCGAGTATCACAATGTCAGCTGACACCCAACTGAATCCCACAGTCATCGTATTTCAAGGGTAACGGCCTTCAATGTGCCACTGCGTTCTTTTGCTATTGGCTAAAAATAGAAAGCTAAAAACAAGCATCTTATATTCTGGTTACCATTCTGATAGACCACGTCTGCCCCTAGTTATCCCCTGACCTGAAGTAATTGGCGTTTTCGACTGTAGCTGGGGTTTCCAACACCGGGTCTGCAAGGGACGATGCTGATGTACAGAATATTGATGAAGGCCAGGCAGTTAGTAACTGTTGCCAATTATCATAATTCTTCGAATCAATGAGTGCTGGGCTTGTCAGTTCTGACATATCGGGGTTATTTGTATTCAGGAAACGGGAGCGTCGCGAAAATCTGCAAGGATAAAATGAAAACTGAATCTTTTAGAAGCTTTCTAGCAGAACCTTTGCTTTGAAAATGAAATCAAAGTCATTCGGATCTGTTAACAACTGGAGGAATCCTCTTTGAATATGGCAGTGGAAGCTCTTTTGACATGTTTTTTTCTGTATAAACATACCTCAGAGACACTGTGTCGTGTTTACATTTCTGATGGTACAGTTCATTTTTAATCAAATTAGACATGATTATTGCAAAACACATTGCAAAACAAAACAAATTTTCATGCAAAACAAGTATACAGCTTGGTTTTTAAATCAATGCTGACAGATGTCGAAGTAAATGAAACCGTAAGATACAGAACTTGAAATGTTCAACAAACAGGTGATGCAAGGAAAGTTCATTAAACTCCAATCTGCACTGATTTCAACAAAGACCAGAACAACTAAGTTTATTGGTTATGAATGTTGCACAAATGTAGGTTGTCTATGAATGAACCAACTTGTTACTCTATTACAACAACACAGATTGAAAAACTATGTTGCATGCAGGATGAATGAAGGTCTTGGACAAGCAAGAGTATCCTCAATGAAGGAGTGACTCAGCACAGAGGAATATGAGCCTACACACACTAACTCACACACTCACTCACACACTCACTCACTCACTCACTAGACGTAATGGTTTTTATACTACAAGTGCAGTTTTTCAAAAATGGTTACACACAGTTTTTGAAACTATGATCCTTTTCTCTATACTCTACACAAAACCACAAAACATGCACACAAGATGCAAAATGTCACACATCTCTTGCAAAAGTAAACAGTTCATTCAAAACTATTTTAACTCTTCTAAAAATTCTATTTTTGTGTATTAACTCTACACACAAACATAAAATGATGATCTACATACACACCAAACTACGCACCTATGTGAAACATGTATTCTCTTGTGTCTTTTGCTTGTTCAGTGTGCAGTGGAGTGTACAGGAGTTTGCCGCACGTATACATGTATGTGAATAAATACACTGTATACAGTATGTATGCACAACTGATGAATTTTACACATGGAATCAATACTGAACTGACTTGAGCTGAATAATAATGACACGATTGACTATTTAAAGCTGCTTTACAGCATAATTTGTTTCTATTGTAAAGGTGCTTTGAAACAATCTATATTGCATAAAGCGCTTTAGAAATAAAGTTGATTTCATTCACATATACTTCATATATATATATATATATATATATATATATATATATATATATATATATATATATATATATATATACCACATCTGCTGGTCGACATCAACAAACCAGCATTCAAAAACATATGCCATTTCAACATTGTCAACTTAAAATTACTATTTGTGCAAGCACAACAAACAAATGAATGTGAATCGTAGATCGATTACCTCGATTTCCCCATCATCTCTCGGGAGTACTTCATCACATTTTTACCTTGGCTATCAATCTTAAACCTATAAACCCTGTAATCTGTAAATTAATGTCTCATTCACATAAGCACATCAGTTATCAGAGCATTGTTGAGTTAGCTCATCTCACAAGAGGGATTTTCGAGGCACGGAAAGATCATTCTTCATTAGCTCTCCTTTCTCCTTCTTAAGACATTGCACTGCTGCAAAGGTGGCCCAGCACAAATGGAGATATTTTCAGCACTTGAGGAAGCCGGTGCTCCTCCTTTCTGTAAGACCAAGCCAACATCTATTAGTCAATGGAACAACCGGAATGTTTTTGTTTCAGGGATTGGGAAAACGTTAAATGAAAAACACATGCTGTCACACATTTTCTAAAGCCGTGAACACACACACAGCCCCACACACAGACTTGTATGATCTTCGATGGCTATCTGAAGGCATTATGGCATATTTGGTATGCTGCAGCTTGATATGTGTGGGCTGAAATATCACAAAAGTGCAGAAACGACACTCTTCTCGAATGCAGGGACAAGTGAGAAGGCAAAAAGGCTCAGATTTTTCCATCTTTATATGTAAGGTCATCTTCAATATTTCTCATGAGACCTATTGCTTTCAATAGACAGATTTGCATCCACGTATTTAGCAAATATGAATAAGAAATCAAGAAATGTATCAAATAGAATTTCCAAAATGTTTACACTTTTTTGTTTTGCTTCTGCATAACAATGTTGGAAAAATGTAAGTACTTATTCTGTAATTTACAGAATAAACATTATGATGCAATATGTTTTATTTTTTATTTTTTTTAGTCAAAATAGTATAGAATTTTAATAGCTTTGCATCCAGGGAAAATTAAATCATGGAAATAGGCCTAGTTATCGGCTTATTGGTATTAGACAGAATGCCTAATTAAACTTGCAACCTGGATTGAAACATGCTAAATAATTAGCATGTCCGCCATTTAGCATATTTTGAAAAACAGCCGTCCTCGTTCCACAGAGGAGAACCTCTGGATTCACCTGCATTATTCTGATAGGCCAGTGAACAAAATACCAAACGCATTGTTTGTAGAGAAGGCACAAAGTATTGATGAATCAGTATTGTGAAGGCTAGCCCTCTTTCTCAGGTTACAGTAACAGGAAGTCCTTTTATGATTGTGTAAGTGAACAGAATAAGAGCTTTCTAGAAAGAGTGCAGCCACAGTTTCTAAAGTCATATAAATGCTTGAGACTGGCAGATACTTCCAAAAAGTACAATAAAATAAGACATTCATACACTATCTAGCCCCATGTTGGCATGTTAGCGTGAGATACATCATTATAGAGTAAATTCAAATCTAGAAGGCCAAAGACTAAGTCAAGGTCAAATCTAGTCCATACAAGTTCATGGTAATTCACAAAACAAACCCTCTAACGCAGTTATCTAAACCAAATAAACTATAAAGAAATTATATAAACCGAGCGGAGGAGTTTTTCCAGAATATCTGATTATGAAACTTAGGGAAAAAACCTCTCACCCGTCTCTCCTCCCACCATTTTTGCAGCAATTCTGAAATGTGCACGTCTGCCAAGCAGAACTTAAACTCTCATCAAGCTTTGCCACGTAGACACTGGCTGCCTGAGTCCAGCATGTCTCTGCTGGAATTCAATGAGAGCAGCAGCTTCTCATACGCACACACGTGCTCCAGCTGATGTCGCCAAAGACCTGCTCGCTCAAGACACAGAGATTCACTTACAGATATATTGTCCTGATATTTTTAGTAGCGGCTTGGGCATAACCGCACTTCCACAATGCAATTCAACATCAAGCCTACTGGCGCACGTGTAACCTTTCCACTCAAGTTAAAGCTGAATAAAGCTGAATCTGATAAACGGACACACCCCTAAGGGTTATGACTGATTTATGACTTTAATTTGATGTGGTCGGAACCCCCCCCCAGAAGAATCAACTGCTGTGTAGAAACAATTGCCTGAAATGTGAGAGAAAACGCTTCTAATAGTTGCTGATTTCAGTCTTTATACTAACCATACACGTTTCACTTTGAAATTATGTTTTAGAATCTTAATTTGAAACACAATTAAAAAGTAACAAGCTGTCAGTGTCGAGACAACCAGCATAAATCTTGTCAAAAACCTCTGCAAACCTAGGCAAACTTGAGACTTATGGGTTTATTCATTTGTTCCTCACTTTTTTCATTCTTGTTCATTCATTTATCCCGCATTCAAAGTATTGTTGTTATTGCAAGCAAAGTGCACTCACTACCATGCACTTTTGTTTAGCAATGATGCATTAAATTGATCAAAAGTGACATCAGAGACATTAACAAATAATTTTACAAATGGTTTCTAGTTCAAATAAACATTCTATTCATCAAAAAAAGTATGTTACCACAGAACTTTTAAGCAACAACTGTTATAAACAATGATATTAATAAGAAATATTTAGTACTTGCTTCTGAAAATGTTAATTTATTGTAAAATATATTAAAATAGAAAACAGATGTTTTAAATTGAAATAATCTTTCACAATAATATTGCCTGTACTGTATTTTCGATCACATAAATGCCTCAAAAACATTACAATTGTCATAGATCACTCATCAATATCTCTCTCTGGTCATCAAAGAACATCTTCACCTGAATATTAAACTACTTTTCCCATCAGCCCTGCAACCACTTCTCCTCTCTATTTAAACAGCCAACTCTCAGTGCTCCTTGCGAAGACTTGTACCAGCTACGGCCTACATCTCTGAGCGTTTACATTCAATTGTCTTTCCTGATTTCCCGTCCACTGCCTGCTATCCTGCCTGCCCCGACCCCTGCCTGGTATCGTCTATGAGTATTGGATCTACCCAGATATTCACTAATTCCACTGCATTCTCTCTGCCTGCTTTCTATTAATAAAGTGTTTGCAAATGGACCCGCACGCCTCTGACTCTGCATCACAACAATATTGTAACAACCCCTAAATTTTTAATAGTAGGGATGAATTCAGGGTTATTGGGACACTTTTTGCCATTGAGATGACTTGGAAAACTTGACTTGTAAAAATCAACTTGAATTCACCCTGGTTGATCAACAAAAAACATAAAATAAAATAAAAAGCCAACAACAGAGACTCTCAGTCAGCCAATAATAATAAAAAGTAGCACAAAAGCAACTTAAAGTATTACTTCCATAAAAAGTAATTATGTAAATGTAATTAGTTAAGGCACCTAAAATATTAACTATGACCATAAAAAAGTCCACACCACACCACAACCATAACAATAACGACAAAGAGAAACGATATTGTTGGGATCCCTTTCTGAGCATTTTGTTTTAGTCAATGAATGATAGCCAATCAAAAACCATTACTTTCAATATAACGAATACACTTTATCGTCCATTGGTGTAAACACCAATACCGTTTTCATTCTTGATGTGAATGGGCCTTTACTTTTTATGATGCATAATGCAATATTGTAATGTCGCTTTTAAAAAATAAAATAAAAGTAAAATGCTTTTTAAAAGTAAAATATACTCGAAATGATTACAGTGCTAATACTAAAGTCCTTTAAAAAGGATAAGAAAGAATTTCTGTCAAATGGTCAAGACTGGGTTCTGTTATGCAGCACTGCAGTTAAGCAACTCATGCAGCCCTCTGAAACAACAAGGCTGAGAAGAAAAATGAAAACGCGAAGGGACTGTGACACATGTCAAGCCTCTCCATATCCCCCGGCTGAACTCGACCGCTCAAACTCAAAGTGACATGTGAATCCTTTTTAGAGAAGTTTATGACTTTATCCAGTCACTCTGCTGCTCCTCTCCTCACACGTCTCACACGGGATGCTGAGCGAGACAAAGATGGGGGTGGAGGGACGTTTGACAGCCTGGGCAATGACTCAGCCCTGGAGAACTTTCTTTACTTCATCCACGTACTGTATCCTGATTTAGTAAGGAATAGTTCAACCAAAAAAAAAACCCGTTACATTATTTACTCACCTGAATTGTCAGTTTTTGAAGAAACTATTTCTTTTGCACTACAAGACTTGGCTTTTAGCTTTGATAGACAGTGAAGCTCTGATTATAAACTAGTTCAAATGGATGCAGCCTAAGCAGTATTGCTAAAAGGGTTACATTTAACACGCTTTCAAATGTAATGTGCTTCACACATTATTTAAACAATCATGCCAAATATTTGATCTTACCCCGTTCATATCTGGGTCAATGTGAGAGGGCCAGTGCAACCATGTACATACGTTTTTATGCCTAGTAAACTTAAACATTAGTTTGTCTCAGAGATTTAATAGCAAATTCTTGTTTATCAACTTTTTTTAACTGTTGGTTTATATAGAGGAGGTTTTG
This sequence comes from Phoxinus phoxinus, assembly GCF_949152265.1. NCBI lineage: Eukaryota > Metazoa > Chordata > Actinopteri > Cypriniformes > Leuciscidae > Phoxinus > Phoxinus phoxinus. The sequence continues at coordinate 14,264,220 of NC_136892.1, read as the reverse complement.
TCGAAATTGCAATGATGATTTGAGATTTGAGAATGATTTGAGTCTTGGTAGCAGCAATGAGAATGGACTGAAACCTACAAACCAATCAGTAATGTTTTGCCATGTGTGCCGTTATTTTACAGCAAAAGTGTTTATACATTTATGGAATTTCCTATATAGCCAGATGTTGTAGATTTGGTTTATTCCAGTGCCTATTATGGCAAGAATTTAGTTTATTTTAACTAAATCCTCTCAGAAATTGGGGAGGAAGGAGAGGGTCAGTGAGCTGTTAAAGTTAATTAAAATGAATGTATTTATAATCATTTTATGGTGGGCACAGAGAAACTGCTGGTAAAGCAAGTAGAAATTTTAACTACTGGGTTGACCAGGCAAGAAGAGAATGCGAACTTTACCATCAATCCTCCCTTGGCCAACCAGTTTCATCAGAAAGACAAAGCCAAAGCGCCACCAAACCGCCATAAAACAGCATTGAAATTGAACCCCAGCATCCCTCCCTAGTCATCAGCATGCATGTGAAGGACTCGCTGCAGAGCTCCATGAAGAGCTGGTGTCATAGGTGATCTGACCTCTGGGGTGAAAGTCAGCGGGTTGATTGACGGGTGGCTTCTTGATGTCAGAGGAGCGGTAGACGATGTGATGACGCCCGGGTCCTCCTTCCTCCTCTCCTGTCATGTCGCCTCCTCTCTCCAGTGGCTCGATAAAAAACTCCTCTTGACCTGCACGGATCATCCCCGCCTGACAGGTTTGAAAGAGAGAAAGAGAGAAAGAGAGGTAGAGATTAGGAATTTCAAAGGCAGGTACAGCACAAAGCTTGCACATCAAGTCCATTAAGCGAATCAGCTATAAAGGCTATTTCTGTAAGCCTGCTATATCATGTTTTCATCAGCTTTGGAAGAAACCCTCGGGCAACCCGATCTCTGAATCGATCCATCCCTTTTCTGCCTCTAACTCGTGTGTTCGGGCCCCGACCATCTCTAAAACTCTGTGACATTGCCTGTCACAAGCAAAAACAAACTCTCGCTAATGTTTCAGAACAATTCGCTGCTTTAAGGGAGCAAACATGAGATCGTCTTGTTTGTCCAGTTAAAGATGATGGTGAGAATAGTCTATGAGGGCAAAGAGGGAAATCCAAACCGCGAGCAAAGATCAATATGAATCTCTCTGCCACTGACAGACACACTTGACAGCTCATGTTCCGATCTCGATGTGTCTAGTTGAGATTCGTTGGCTTTGAGCGACGAGCCGCATCCACTGCCAGGGGTGCTGAGAACGTAATATGAGAGAGAGAGAGAGAGAGAGAGAGAGAGAGAGAGAGAGAGAGAGAGAGAGAGAGAGAGAGAGAGAGAGAGAGAGAGAGAGAGAGAGAGAGAGAGAGAGAGAGGCTACAAGGCTTTAGACACACAGAGCTAATCGATTGTAGGACACGTCGCAGTCCCTACGACTTATTGTCTTTTCTCTGCCAGAACACAGGGTCTTTTCCCTTTGCTTCCATAGCAAATTAGACAGCCCCAATGAGAGCACGAATTGAATAGCAATGGTAGACCTCTTCTCTGATGTGGTGGAATATCAAATGTGAACTTCAAACAGGGCTGTTAAAGTCACGCCGGAGCCCCCTCAGTCATCACAATACTGAAGCCCGGCAGAGTGCAGGCCGCTGAGCTAGTCGTTTAGCTTGGTCTCCCAGGAAATATTACACAGCGAGTGGTCCCGCCACCTCCCTCACTCCCTCCTGCTCCCCCCGAGGGTTCATTACGAAGGAAATGCCCGTGCGCTGCATAAATCGACACCACTGCATGAAGGGCTGCCGTTGGTCTACATTGACTGAAAGTGCTGATGTAAAAACAAAATAGACTCGCATATTCTTTTGTCCTCTCCTAAAATACACTCAAAACAGTGTGTGTCGTCTCTATTGCAAATGGATATGACAAGTGTCACCGGAGGTTAAAGAAGCAATTAATAGTATAATGCATGATCTGCATAACATGTTATACACTCTGCAAAGTAAGTATTTTTTCCTTATTTACCAATGAAAATATCAAAACATGTGTAAATGTAAAACAATAGCAATTCACTTGAGAAGCAATAATGCACAAGATAGTTTAAGATTGAAGTAAAACAAAAATACACACACACACACGCTATCGTTCAAAAGTCCGGGGTCGGTAAGTTGTTAATGTTTTGAAAGAAGAAAAATGGCAGTTTATTTCTTAAAATGTCATTTATATATATATATATAAATGACAAATGACAAGGGTTTCCCCTTTTGGTAAAAAGTAGTAAAATATAAGTTTTATTGTATCAAACAGTAGTTTAGTAAAGTGGTGTTTTTTCTCTCCAAAATGCTCTTCTCTGCAGTGTTTCAAGTGTTTCCAAAATCCTTTTTGTTATCTTTGCAGGAATGTAATATGAAGTTTTCAAATGTATCCTCTTGGTAGTGTCTTCAAAAAGCTCAATTTTTGCAGGATAAAAATGTGTGTGGACGGATGGCGAAAACATAGAGAAAAAGATGCAACAAAGCGAAACAATATTGTTGGGATCCCATTTAGAGCATTTTGTTTTAGTCGATGAACAAATGTATCCAAGTTAGTGTAGATGTATCCTAGCCTTACGTCAGTCGTTCAAGTCAGTTAGATGGACGCTTTCTGTTTAAGGGGGCAGATGAAAAATCTGAGCACCTTTGAAAAATTATTGTTCAGAGTCTGGGCACAATGCATTGTTTCCAATAACATATTACCAAAAACCACATTTTCTTACTTTGTCCAAGGAACTGATGCTGACCGACTACTTGGAAAAACTAGTCACTATACAATTTTAGAAGACAATCAAACATGTTTGCGTTTCAACCGACTAATTCTTTCCATTTGGACTCCTTTGGGACATCTCCAGATCCTGTAATCTGAAATGAACCCGTCATCAAAACCAAAGCCCCTCTTTCCTCATGGAGAAACTATGGCTAATGCCTATCTTTTGGCCTTTCGAGCACACACAGTGAGCCTCTAATGGTTTCAAATGAACAATCTATAGTAAAATGTTCTGGTTTGTTATAAGCAAATATAACACAAAACCTCAAAAGAACTAGCCAGGCCAGCTACACTATCCAACTTCATCTAAGACCTCCATTCCAGCGAAGCTGTGGTTGAGTGGACATCAACCGGTCTGAAGTGTCACTGTCTGCCAAAATATCCAAGAGAGTTCATGAGAAGATTCAGAAGCATTATCTGTGTTTGTATGTGCATGAATGTGTGCAAACTGGCCACTCTCCCAGTCCAATAAGAAATCCATAACCCTCTGTATGTGTGTGATTACTCATAAAGCTGATATTTGTTTGACTCTGACAGCTAAAACAAAGAGCACTGTAGCTATTCTATTGCCATTACAGCTTCTAGTTTTCTTGGCTCCACCCGGCCACTTTGGCTCTAAAATAACTTTTCTTGTTGTCAAATTTAAGAGGAATTGATAGCCAAGATATTTTCGCAAGGTATCTCTCAATGCCCCACCGCCTAGCAAATTACTGTCTTCACTTCAAAGAGTGAGAAATATTTTTCATTTACACCCAATCCACAGCCAGGAGAAAATACAATGAGTGTCAATTTAGAAGTTCCAATTTAAACTGAGGTATCACAGAGGGGAAACAGTTCATCATTCAATCATAACATTTAAGACAAAAGCTCTACTCTAAACTTAGCAAGCTGCCTTGCTCCGCAGTCCACACAAGTTGTAAAAAAAAAAAAAGTACACTTTAGCATACTTCTAAAAAAAAGTACTTATTACAGAAATATACTTAATTAAATGTATTATAATATGTTATGTATAGTTAACATTTTTTATTAAATTAACATTTTTGACACAACAAAACACACTGCCCTTCACATCTGGAAAACAAAGACAGTTATGTTCGAATGCTGTTCATTGATTATAGTTCATCATTCAATACAGTGATACCATCAAAGTTCATCAATAAGCTTGATACCCTTGTGCCATACACCCTCTGTAACTGGGCTCTGAACTTTCTAACGAGCAGACCCCAGACTGTCAGAATTGGGAATTACACATTCAGGACAATAACCATAAACACAGGAATTCCACAGGGCTGTGTGCTGAGCCCTTTTCTATAAACACTCTTCACCCATGACTGTGTGGCCTCCCAGAACAACACCAGCATCATTATATTCGCTGATGACACGACACGACAGTCATTGGACTGATAAAAGGAGGTGATCTTGTATTGACAATGCAAGAGTCAAACCCTCTGTAAAGTCTACTCCAGCACATCCTAAAAACTTGATAAAATGTTTGGGATGTGCTGGAGTAGACTTTACAGAGTGTTTGACTCTTGCATTGTCAATACAAGACAGCGTACAGGAGGGAAGTGGCAGACCTAGCAAAGTGGTGCCAGGATAACAATCTCTACCTAAACATTAACAAAACAAAGGAGATGATTGTCAATCTATGGAAAAAGAGGGAACAGCACTCAACGTTGCACATTGGTAAGACGGTAAGAGTTCATGTCACTGAGGATCGCAGCTGGTCTCACAACACCACAAAACTGGTTATGAAATCATGTCAGCGTTTGCACTTTTTAAGAGGGTTGAGGAAATTCGGCATGTCGAGCCGGATTCTCAGATGCTTCTATAGGCTGGGACACACCGAGCCGGCAAGTGTCTGTCGGGCTAGTTTTTGTGGTGTGATCTACACTTCGGCTCTCGCCGGGCTCACGTCGGCAGCAGTTTGCCCCGATTCAGCAAGCTAAATCAGTGTCAAGGACTCTGAACGAACGAGTCAGTGCACGAGAATTAAAGCGAAAGTGATGATAGAGAGCCAGCAAGTCAAGACGACACAGACAGAAGGCTGATCTAATGTTGTTATCCTACCCGAGCATTCCAAAACGCGAATATATTCATAACAACATCCGCTGCTTAAAATTAAGATGAACATAACTGATATTCAAAATGGTAAGCAAGTGCTGCTTTGTTTACGTTTCGTATACCTGCGTATATACCATAATTTATGTTTGTGGTTTGCAGGAGGATTTGCAGAAAAAGAATTTCATTTTATGGTGTAATGACTGTTTCCCCGTATATATGACAATATATTATTGAATCTTGATGAGCACTTACAATAAAACTATGCACACTTCTTTCACACTCTCTACATAGGCAGACATTAGTATTTTGCTAAGCTAATAGTGCGATAATCTTTTAAGCATAACATAGCACTTTCAAATATTGGGTAAATAAATTGTTTTTTTAAATACATAACATTTTGATTTTGATGCTTTTTAGCTCAATATCGAATTAAAGTTTCTCTCAACTCGTCGCCATCTTTATTTTTTACTTCTTCGCAATTAATTCTTGGATTGATTTCTAAGGATTCATATAACGCTAAGTATTACATTTAGAGCTGAGTCCATGAGACAGTGAGGAAGTGCAGTGCAGTCCTTCTCCGGCATGAGGCCCATAAGAAGCCAGACTCTGACATAACACAGGAGGCTATTAGAAAGCTGTTTATAAAGTGTAAAAAAAAAAGAAGAGTTTTACATATGATGAAAGAGAGGCGTGTGGGTGGTTGGGTGTAATGACACTAATGACAATGGAGAGACAACACTTAACGTATTACTGTCCAATACATCAATGGGATAATGTCAGAGTGTGGACCATGACAAATGAACAAGATATTAATGGATTAGCTCATTCTAAGGCATAGTCATAATTTAATCACCCTCTGTAATGTGTCATGTTAGGTTAGTGTCTATCATTCCTGTTCCTGTATTCTCCTAAGTGTCAGTTAATTAAAGTCTATATAGTGAGTACTCTATCGTTGTGTTTAAAGACCAGCAATTCGTGATCAGAAAAGATTATTATGGACTTACCAGCTGTCCAACTGCTCTCCAGAGCAGGAGCAACAAAGCCTTGAGGACCACACCAAAGGGCTTTTCATACTTGAAATAGTTAACCTTGGATCATTCTAAACCCGGGGTAAACGGAATCCTTGGGTATCTTGCTTCACATTTTACGCTGCTCATAATTTACCCGGGGTTAACAATTAATTCTGCATATTTGCAGTGGCAGTGTCAATCATTGGATGAACGCAGCATGCGCAGTAAGACTGAGAGTTACGGGACAAAGAAGTCAAGTGCTAGACCCAAAAAAATCCAGGAGAATAACGTTGCTCTTTTGAACCATCCTGCGTGTTCCCCTGATCTAAATCCCATTGAGAACGTTTGGGGATGGATGGCAAGGGAAGTTTACAAAAAGGGACGTCAGTTCCAGACCATGGATGCCCTTTTTGAAGCCATCTTCACCATATGGATCAATGTTCCCACCAACCTCCTGGAAACAGTCGCATCAAGTATGCTGAAACGAGTGTTTGAGGTGATCAACAAGAACGGTGGGGCTACTCACTAGTCCTTTTTTGACACTTTTAGGTGTGTTGTGGGTTTATTGTCTTAAACTTTTGATCAGCTGACGAACAGCCTGTTTGAGTTTAAATACAGTTTTCAATAAATTGCCTACTCTCTATTTTTTGTCTCTTGCTCCTGTTTCTTCTTTTGGCATTTTGAAGCAGTACTTACAACCCGTTAACGATCCACCAGCGCAAAATGCGAATACTGGTAATGTTTCCACCGGTCTTAAGATTTCGTTCAGCAGTATACTGAATGGACATTATGAATGTATAAGAGTATGAATAAAATGGTCTCTTCTTCACTCAAATTGCAGCGTTTTCTGTCAGCATTTGACATTTTAACTCTCAGATGCTGAATATACTGTTAATATACAATGCACAGTGTATCGGTGACACACGCAAATATGTACGCGTTTGGTCTGTTGCTAAAAGTCTATCTGTGACATTCTAACACCACAATTTCACACTGTACAAGTTTGGCACCACAATGTGGGGTGCACAATGTTACACTGTAAAAGCGGTGCTAACCCTGCTCCGGTGCAAGGTTTCACAAACCCAGGGTAAAAAGCGGTGCTAACCCCGCTTCTAAATTACAAGTGTGGGTTACCCGGGGTTAAGTGCAGTATAAAGCCCTCAAGGGCTAACGCACAAAGGGTTAGTGATGGTCCTCAGGGGGATTTTGCCCCCATCTGCTTTCACCATCTGCCCCGGGGAGGACCCTACTCCAGACCCAGAGCCCAGCCAGCGACCTTCCCCACTCTGCAAGGAATGAACGTCTGAGCCCAGCGCAGACAGATAACCTGAACCTGAGCCTGCCACGATGTAAGTCAGATAGAAGGACTGAGCCAGCCATCCCCCCGGAGCCCGAGCCCCACAGTGAGTCTGACCAGGTGCATGAGCCGGCACCACTGTGCTCGTGGAGTACGAGTGCATGAAATGGAGCCCCCGACAAACTCCCGATGCTGAGGCTGAGCTTAGAATTATAGTGAGGAAATAGAAGAGGTAATTTTCTTGAGCTCCATCTCGGACGCTTGTTGCTGCGGCTTCACCTAGCCCAGAGCCATCGGTGTCGCCTGGTCCCATCGGCTCTTCTGCTAAGAGCATTGGCTCCATCTCCGTCTGTCGTCCCCGTGGTTAAACCTGCCAAGTTTACACCATGGCTCCTTTCTCTGTCAACTCCGCCGTGGGCCTTTGTACTTGCTGCGGTCTGGGTCCCTGTCTGGCTCCTCCTACCATCATCGCCGCCTTGGTTTCTCCCTCCATCTCATCCGGTTTGTCGCACACCATCAGAGCCCCCTCCCTCCTCGGTTGGACTTATTATGATGCGCCTTTCAGAAGGGGGGACTATTGTAATGTGATTGGATGTTAGGTTAGTGTCTATCATTCCTGTTCCTGTATTCTCCTGAGTGTCAGTTAATTTGAGTCTATATATTGATTTCTCTATCGTTGTGTTTACTGACCAGCAATTCGTGATACCCTCATGTAGTTGAACTATTCCTTCAAAATGTTGACCTGCAACTTAAAAAATAATTTAATCTTTGCCTGGTTAGCTTCCACAGTTTTCCCCTGGTGATAGAACTGCAACAGTAACAGCAGCTGTAACTGCAACAATATGCAGACAAAATAAGGTTTCTTCAATTGACAGCCATTCAAAAATGTACACCTTTTTTTAATCAAGAAAACAATTTTGTTTTTAATTTTTTACATAGCAGCATCCAATTACATGCTAATGAGATGAATGGAAATGCTAAGAGATAGCTTTCTCCAGCTTTATCAGAAATCTTAAAGAAAGTCATGAAGGTTTGGAATGACACGAGGATTAGTAAATGATGACAGAAATTTATTTTGGAGAAAATTATTTATGAATCAAAATTAAATAAATCCAAATACTTCTAGAGAAGCAAATGCTTCTGAGATGAATGGAAATGCTAAGCAATAGCTCTCTCCAGGTATATTAAAACTCTTTTAAAAGAGCGGCCCATGATGAACTAGACTGTCAGTCAGGGAATATTGTAAATAGAAGACTAGCTGCGTATGCTTTGGATCCTAGATGAGAGCAGTTGTTCTATAGTTCGTGATGACTGTTATTCAATACTAGCCTTGGGAGAAAGAAGAGCAGCTAAGGTTTAGGTTTCAATCAAGATCGGATTTGGACTGTTTCCAAACATGACAGTGTTAACATTTAAGAAAATGGGATATTAACCTTGTTTTTAAACATGATTTGCTTCATTCAGAACTGTAAGGATATCTGCTGTACAAAAGCAGTGACTCGTGTTTTCATTCACACAGAACATTTGCAGTGTTTTTCATTCATTTCGTTTTAAGCAAAGCCAAGGCACATATGAAGTCTTTGATCAGTCAGACTTATGATGATGAGCTTCCTCATGTGTGTTTTTGTTGGGACAACAGATCTGATTGTGCTTGCCTGTGATTTATCTTAAATCTGTCTCCTCTATCCATATCATATACTGTATATATATTCAAATGTTTTGAGTAACTTTTAGTTATGTCTAGATGACATGATTATCTAAATGTAAAAATAGAGGAAATGAGCATGTACAAATACTTGAAAAATACAAAGCTACTAGGGATGCACAACATTAAAACACTGGCCAATACCAATAAGCTGACAATTTTCATGCTATGTATGATAACCAATAAATGTTTGATATTCAAATTCTATAGTACTTTTAAAGTGCCCCTATTATGCTATTTTACAATGTCTTCTAGTTTTGTTTTGGAGGTCTCCTACAATAAGTTTACATGCATCAAGGGTCAAAAACACTTTCAATTTCTCATAATATGCATTGCACATCACCACATTTTTTAATGATTCTCAAAAGACTTAACGGATGAATCACTCCCTCCTTCCCGAGAGCCTACACTGCTCTGATTGGCTAGATGGCCCAGTTGTGATTGGTCTACCGCTTACAGGACGTGTCGGAAGCTAAATGTCCATTACCATAACTGAACTTCAGCTCCGGAGGCTTGAAGCTCAATGATTGTACACACTACAAGAAATTAAACGATGGTGTCGATTTTACCATATCAATCCGAGCTCGAGTCCGATGATGAAACATTGGAAGATCTAGTAATTTAAACCGAACCTCCATCGCAAGGACGACTTAAAATCGTCAGAACGTTTCTCAGTGATACGCTCCTCATTTTGAGGTACATAATGAGATATTACAGCTGTAATTGCTCACCATCAGCATTAACAAGTGTATGTCCATCAACAAACTGATGGAAATATTTCTAATTTATTGCGGCGCAATTGCGGGAACTGTATCAATAACAGCGCATGTTAGCCGAACACTAACATGAATGACTGATGTAACATTAAAGTTTGCAAAACAAATCTTGCTCAATCCTTCATCATCTTAAAGTACTAAAAAAGACAAACAATCTGCATTACTAGACACAGTTTTAGGTAATAGTGGCACAAGTATTTCAGTAAGACAGTAATAACGTGAGTTAGCCCTAGACCTACACAATTTAAAAAATATAAAAAATGTATTTTGAACACCCGGTAGAAAATACATAAATTAATCATACTCACACAGGTTGCGATTCTGAGGAGCAAGCAGGTCCAAATATATTGGGTATTGACCCATCTCTCAAGAGGAAGTGTTTTGTGAATCCTGCTTTGAAGGACGGGTCAAGTTTTTCGCGACGCGAGCTGCCAACGTAGAACATAGGTGGACATTATGCAAATGTGTTAGCTAGTGACGTGTAGCCGTAACTGATTGGGATTCGGATTCCTGATGACTTGTTTAGGCGGTTTAGTCAATTCTTTCTTTTGGGAGACAATAACTTTATTTATCACTTTACATTTACATTTACAGACAGATATGTTACACACTGCATGAAAGGGAATATTTGAAAAACCATAAAGGGGCACTATAAAAAATATATATATATACTAAAAACTAATCAAAGTAATCATGTGAATTTATGCATAATTATCATCACTGTCATTGTGATGGTAGTGCAAATATGCATATATTCATTTTGAGCTTTATCAAATATTGCATTCAAGTGTTATTTAATTAGAAGTGAGTACTTTGAGTGAGTGTTAGATGATAGCAAAGACAATCAAAATGTAAAAATAGAGGAAATAAGTATGTACAAATAAATATCCAATATTAGTCAATATCCAATAACGACCAATAAAAAAATCATTAACATCATCTGATAACTGATATGGTACTGGAATATAATTCCAAAAGGCTACAAAAGGTTACAACATGGCCTCTCTAAAGGGAACGTCATACTGGTTTGGAACCAGACATGGCAGAAGAACAAAAACAACTCAATGATTACACAATTTTGATTTTGAGGTGAGCTATGCCTTTATTCAAAATTACATAAACTCTATCAACCTTCATCTTTTGTGAAAGTGAATTTTAGTCTTTGTTACCCATGTGGTATTGGCCAATGATTCATGTCAGATTACTCAAGGATTATTGAATCGTGATTTAAAGCAGAACCCTGAGTGTGCGTGATCAGACACACAGTGAAGTGGAATAGCAATTCCACAGAGAGAGGCACAGCCTTACATGTTCCTTCTGATCATTTATTTCCTGAGCCGGGCAAAGACAACAACGTTCCCCGAGCCAAACCTACTGCTTTTCCACAGCCTGTCCAATGGCTGGCCTGTATTTCATACAGACATCTCTTCGCCTCTCTAAACAACTGACAGGGAATATGAGCAGCTCTCAGAGAGAAGGAAGAGCTCTGGACTTTTTGGTTTTGGTGCCATTGATTAGGCTAAAGGATGACAGATGAAGAATTCCCCAATTATGGCAAAGAGTTTAACAGGAATGTTGATGTGATGAAGCAATGACGGTGGGTTCTAAGTACTGGAAAGTATTTACACACATGTGCACACACACGCTGTATATGAATCAGTTCAGACCTCACACACACAGTTTTTCCTGTCAGGGGTCTTGAAAAAACAAAATTCAGCACTTCCAGTTTCAGCGTTGTTTCCTAAGAGCATTAGGAAGTCCAGCCAAATAGCTAATAACATATTAAAACCTAGAAATGTACCTTTTTTTCAAAACTTTTCAGTGTCAGCTTTCACTGGAAATCTTTTCTATCAATGGGCCTATCGGTAACTGAAACCGTGATCTCATGTTACAGGCTCTTCGCCACATCATCAGCTGAAAGGAATTCATTGACTTTTTCCTTTCTCTTTCCTAAACACAAGGAAAAACTGACACTCGCATCTCACACTTGCACTTCCACGGTTAAAACAAGGTTAATCCTTGGCATTTCCTTTGAGAAGAGGTCAAATCAAAGCCAAGCAAAAACCAAAAATCAAATACTGCTAAAGCTTATGTCATATTTCAAGGTATTAAGAAGGAAATTGGTCTCCACTGCTTTCATCTAAGTCCCGTTGGCTTTGTAGTCTAAGTTGTTTCTTTTTTGGCTTTTAGTTAAAAAACGCTCCATGACTTGGGGAAAAAACTTATTTTTGTCCAGTAGAAACATTTGAAAATGTTTCTATTGCAATGCACCGCAATGCAATAAAAACATGAAAATGAACAGAAAAATACAACATTTTATGCTCACGCAAAAAATTTCACTTCATTTATCATTCATTCACCCTATTTTCCAAATGTGTATTCTGCCCTGTTTTTACTGTTTGGATTGTCTGCCCTGTGTTTTGTTTTATGGATTATAATTCTAATCTGGATTGCCTGAATAAAAGCTGCACGTGGATCCTTATCCTGTGTTTCAGAGCAGTACATGACAATACTATATATAATATACTATATTATGTACTTTTATTATTTGGCAATGGGGTAAGAAAAATAAACTTAATTTAGATATTCACTGATATTCAAACGTTTGGAGTCAGTAAGATTTTCTTTTCAAATAAATTAATAATATAACAGTTTTATTCAGCATGAATGCATTACATTGATCCAAAGTGATGGTAAAGACATTTACAGTGTTACAAAAGATTTTCAGTTACAAAGCTGTTCTTTTGAACTTTCTATTCATCAAAGAAACCTGAAGAAAATGCATCACAGTTTCTACAAAAATAGAGAAATATTAGACACTTATGTTTAATCACCGACCCCAAAACTTTTGAACACTCTCAGAAAAAAAGTCTCATAATCTCAAACAATTTGCTTCTTAAGTAAATTTAACTGGAAAACAAAGCAAAAATACTGATTGAGAAAATGCATTTTTGCAGTGTAGTGCAAAGAAAGTTTACTCGTCTGCAATCTCTGCCAAGAAATATCACTTTAAAACAGTGCTGTAGCACACATTCAGCACAACTGGGCCAGAGGGAGAAAGAGAAACAAAGCAATAAGGGAAACACCTCTTTCTCTCCATGAACCAACAAACCCAAACCTTCATGTCCTCCAATAATTTGAGGAATTCAGATATGAGCTTCTCACTGTGAGTTCAAGTAAGTGCAGCCTTAGGGAGGGACTCCTTATCTGGCTTATGACTCTCTTCCCAGTCCTCCCTGAACACATGCGAGTCCGTCCAGTCTCTGTTATTCCCTCCACAGGAAGGAGAAACGTGTGTTTAAGGTATCAGGAGACTTCTCTGATTCAGGCCAGACCACTCTCCCGCTCTCTCTTTCACAGCTGCCACATCACAAGACTCTTCAGTCGAGGTTCACAATAAAAGCGCAGAGGTTATTCCAGAAATGAGAGCTGTCATACATCTGGAAGGTAACTCCCAGTCAATCCCATGCCCAAAGCTCTTGAGTGATTTCATTTGTACCTCTAAACCGTTCTGTTACCTCAGCACACTGAGCAGTGCGCTCTGGAATTCGCAAACTGTTTATTTATTTCATTCCCCGCCACTTTATGTTTTGGAGAGTGTCGCTGCTGGAATGTTAATGACATCCTCAAAGCACTCCGAAAGATTTCCAGGCGACAGGTGCCAGGAGATTTCTGGAGCAACCCCACCTGACTAGTGCTCCTCTTTCATCCTCCGCCACAGTGCAATGACACACACACAAACGCTGCAAAGTGCCACCAAGTCCTGCTTAAGTCTAACAGATGTAACCCCCCCCCCCCCCCCCCCCCCTTAAAAAAAAAACCGGCCCAGTTTCTCATTCGGAGCTTTTTTCAATTCATTTGAGACAGCTCAGAGGTCACTTGAGACTCTCAGCTCTAAGCTTGTGCACCGCTCTCATGGCGCTGCCTAAACCCAGACTGAACAAACCTGACATCAAAAGAGAGTGTTCAGAAGATTAAAGGCTTTCGGTTGGATCTTGAATCAGAGTAATGTACACTCAGTTTCATCAAAGGTGGAGAGAAAGGATTGTGTCGGCACAGAGGAGGACTGCTGGAGTCCACTTCAAGAAATGCACACAAGTAACACTACATACAATGAGTAGGGGCATGCACATATAGGCCTACATATTTTCAAGTCAGTGTTAATAAGGCCACATGCAATAGAAATCAATAATAAACTATGCAGTCCATGAATGACGTAAAAAAAAATTATGATGTAAAAAACAATAGTAATATAAAAACATTGACTTTCAGTGTGAAAACAGATATTCATTATGAAATTTGAGGTTTCATGAAAACAAAATCGAATAATTACCAATTGAGGGTGCTTATTGGGAATGTGAGTTCAGTTCACTAATGAGCTTTTTTATGGGTGTTCATTTTAATGGGAAAAGCATCTTCTCTGATTAGAGGATTCAAGGCACTATTCTTTATCAGAAATTAAGCAATTATACACAGTTTGCAATATATCATTACTTAATCTCAGAGCTTATGGTAGGTTCGTTTTAAAAGATTTCCATGTTATTTTTTTAAGGAGCAATTTCTCTATGGAGAAAGTCGACGGGATTTTTACTTCCTCAACCCGACTGTTGCGCTGTATTAGGCTGGTTTCTAGGAAGCGTTTCTATTATACAAGTTTTTGTGTTCAACGTCAGCTAGACAGAGCACAGATGGAATGGAAAGACAACGCAATGGCCAAAGACTTCAGTGTGATTGTGAACTGTATCGCTGTAGCAGCAATGTTTTAACAGAAATTAATTTAAAGATACCACTTCACAAAGATAGTTTCCCAAGCAAACTTCCCACAAACCACTCAAACACACTGTAAAAATGTTTGTTACATTCTACGTTATTTGATTATGTTATTTAAATGTTTATTGCATTCTTTTAGTGTCATGTTTGTTACCCTAATAATGGTATTTTGTCTTTGTGCCTATGAGCCCCATCTATACTCTTTATGTTTTATGGACAGGTTACTTATGATGAACTCGGATTCATCATGTAAAGCCTTTTATTTTACCACCTGTATTATTATGGAGGTTTTCAGTACTGTAAGGTAAAAAACAGATTTTGGTAGTTCAAGTAGCTTCTTGGCATTATATAATTGAATGAAATATGGCTGTACATTATAAACAGGCACCAATATGTCATTCAATAATACCTGAAACATTGCCACAGTATTTTCTACAGTGAATTCATGTAACCACCGTTCTGTCGGGACCACTATCGTCAAATACGATTGACAATTAGCATACAGTTTAAATTGGCGGTATGGTTCCGTTCTGGGCGAGAACTCCCTGCGCATCCATGCAGCCTAGCATGGACTAGAGCAGGGAGAGCAGCAATAACCCCCCTTTGGATAAACAGAACAGAACCAACATGAATGTTTGCAGATATCATTAATTCAAGATTTTAAAGTACAACATAATTCGAGATTTTATTCTGATTCAAGGGGAATCAAAATGCCAAATCCTGACTGGGCGAGAGGAGGAGCTGGGGATGGAGGAGGGTAATTCGCTCCTGAGAAACGCGATAGCCTCTGATAATACTGAAGGAGCTTATATATGTATACAGTGATAGGCGTCGTATTCCTATAGGTAGACGTGGATCAGCTGACAGTCAGCTGATGCAAGCTTGACTAACTTGACCTGCCAGAACTGACGCTATGCTTGATCTGTCAGTTTTTTACAGTGCAGGACAAAATCCAATTAAAACTTCATGGCTAAAGATAATAAAACTAATACAAATATTATAAGAAATCTAGATTACCTAGTTGACTTCATTAGTCAGTTGTTGGATGACTAGTCAACTATCGAGGGCTATTGCTAACAAAGAGTAACACAAACATTCACCCCTGAGTCAAGAAGCCAAACAAGCAGCAATAGGACTAATGAGAAAATGGATGCTTGTTTACATAAATGGGGCTTTTCATTTCCATTCAGTTTTCCAGATGTTCCCTGATGTGCTGGAATAATGATGTCAAAAATACAAAAGAATGAAACAAAACGTCTCATATCTCAGCAGTGGAATAAATTTGTAAGATGACACATCATGAGGCTTCCCCTCACTGTGACAGCGCACTCTAAAAAGTGCAGAGTGTAATTTCAGAGCCAAATGCATCACCGAACGAAATTACAAAAATAATTGTTGTTACCAACAGGTTTCCCAGAACACTCTCTGAACTTCATTGGTCAACCACACAGATAGTCCCGCCCCCAAACTCACACTATTGGTTGAGTAGATGTTGCTATGTCCGCCTGGGAGATCAAACTAACAAGACTCAAACAAACTATGTTTTGTTTACACTTTTCAGGGAAAATCAATCCTCGAATGCCTTACGTATAACACTCTAATACAGGATAAGAGAATGAATATTAAAATGATATGCTTCACCTTTAAAGACACACCTTACTTATCCACAAGCTCAAATAATCCCCTTGTATATTGTGCTAAGCCTCATTGAGTAGGAGTATCCTGCTAATTCCAGGCTTCCTGTTACAAACTAGCTTTAGCTGCAGCAACAGCTTGTGCCCCTGCTGGAGAACTAAGGCACAAGCTCACGGTGCACCTCCCACTCACTTCACACTTAGCAGGGGTTCAAACCTCACAGCGCGCAACTGCCCCAGTGATCTCCACGACAGGCTCTGCACCAATGAGCTCTGAGCTCCATCCTCTGCTCTAGAAAGAACATGAGCGTGTCAGTGAGGACACAATGACACTTATTCGATGCTCTCCTTGTTTAGATTAGTTACAAACAGGAAGTGAGTTTAAAGGGATAGTTCACCCAAAAATAAAAAAATAAAAATTCTGTCATCATTTACTCTCATTTTATCTCATGTGTTCCAAACCCATAAGACGTTGGTTAATCTTCGAAACACAAATATATTGTGTAATGAAACCAGATATATTTTTGTCGTTCCATTGAAATTTAAGGTATAAACAAAACTTAGAAGATCCAAAAAGGTCATAAAAGTGTAGTGAAATAAAGCCTTATGAATCAAGCGGTCTTGGGAATAAATACAATAACTTCATATGATAAACAGATGTAACTTAAAGGGGTCATATAATGGTACATGCACTTTTACAAGTTTATTGTACTGAAATGTGTGTTGGCAGTGCCTGTACACAACCAGCATATAATGATAAAAATCCATCCAGTGTTTTTTTTAATCTCCTTATGTTTTCACCGGTCTCAAATCGAGCCGTCACACGGTCAGACCCCCCTCCCACGATTGTTAATTGACAGCAGCGTTTCAACACAGACCCGCCCTGAGAGAGCTGTCATCATAGTCCATAGTTCATGTTTGCGCGAATCATTTCTCACCAGACTGCTTTATAAACGAGGGTCAGTATAAAGCTGATTTTGCTAAGAAGCTGCTCCTGAAAAAATTATCGGTACCAACTATTCGTGTTCCTGCTGCACCTCCAGAAGAAGTGAGTGTAAAGTTTTATTCATCACTGACAAGCCTACATTTACTGAAAAAAAGTTTTTCATGACCATTAGCTGTAACATCAATCTGTCAATGAACTAACGTATACATCAGTAAACATATAGCGCTTGTATCTCACTACTCTACCCTGCCAGTGCATACAAAGATAGATCAAAGTGACATTACGTTAACCAACCATCTTGTTCTGGGTCCGACTCCGGTTCAAATTGATACGGTTGTACAGACGTGTCCTCAGAGACTCCCGCTGGCATTCTTTCTCCAAAATATACCCTCAACTGTTGTCAAGGCAACACTCCACGTGTGTTGTGTCAAAACAGAACAGAGGGGCGGGGTGAGCGAAGCTCATTATCATTTAAAGACACATGCACTTAAATGGCGTTGCTGAAAACCTCATTAGTTCTCGCACATCAACACACACACGTTTGAAATTCCGTGTTTTTCTATACATGATGCATTCTATATAGGCTGTATGTGTTGATCATTGTTTATGAATTGAATTTGTTCATCATATAAAGTGATTGCGTCTCTTCACAAGACTTGGATTAAACCGTGGTTAGCCTTTACTAACATTATCTACTAGGACCTTATTGTAAAGTGTTACTGTGATTCCAACGATATTGTGACATTATTGTTATAGATGTGGTCTGGACCTCTCTATTCTCATAGAATTGGAATGATTATAAAAACTTTATCGTAACAGATATCGTTATAGTTCTTGGTGTGAGTAGTGGTTAAACACGTCAGTACTCAGCTATTCAGATACCCTGGTTCTAATTGTAACACATAAAAAACAAAGCCAAATGGTCATGGATCTGGTTGAAAAGGAGTTGAAATGTGTTAGAAACCTAAAAAAAAGGGCATCAAGACACATCCTGATCAGATGTTTGTGTAACATCTGACTGGAAGACATTTTTGAATAAAGCATAGATGTATCATGTATTTTAGGCGTATATCCCACAATGCATTTGGATACAGCATATTCCTTGCTGTCATGAAGCACAAATAAAAACGGATTAAATGAGTCACTGACACCAATGCCAATACCAATGTTTGGTACCAATTATAGAATGTTACAACAGGTTTGTGGAATTACACATTGAGCAAATAAAAATACAATCACAACAGCCTTATTATAAGGATATTTTGTTCTAGGAAGAATGTTAATGAAGAGCCTATAGGTATGTTGTCTTGTCATGTCAACTGCATTTGACCCTCCACCCTCAGCAGACAGAGGTCAAAGGTAGCATAGACAGTTTTGGGAGCGGCTAGCAATAGCAAGTTAGCTTTGAAAGCATGAGATCCCACCGTCCCTTCAGAGCATCTCTAAAACCATGGCTCATCCAAAACACATAAACGCCAAACAAAAGCGTCACGAGAGATGGCGTTAAACTACCTCATATCTCAAAACACATAACATTACAATAATAATGAACATAAACAACTTTAAGAGAACTGACCTGTACCACCTGACTGCTGCAGATTCATTTCGGCGTTGATAGAGTTGCCATTGAAATACATCAATTTGAGTCACGAACTGCTCAGAGTATAATGGTACAGGTTTCCATCTCATCCAAATTACAGTAGTTATGGCGCAAGCACATCATAAGCTTATTTTTTTAGATCAGGAGGAACTGTAAAAGTTGCTGCTGTTTTGGCTGCCGTGCTCGTTGACTGACATCTGTCTAACTCTGCATAGCATGAAACGAGCTGGTGACGTGTGATGTCTGCGCGAGCAAGGTGCGCAGAGGTAAGTAGGGCCCTATAATTTCCGCGATCACGGAATTGCGGACGGAATCGCGGAATTGGCTAAACACGGAATCTAGTGTTAACGCGGAATTTCACATAATTTTTTATATTTGGAATGAAATTCTGTTTTTGTGTGGGAGTAGAACGTAGCCTATGTCTGGGGAAAATGCAGACCGGGGGAAGCAAATCTGGGCGACACAAATCCCCCTCCCGTCATTTCTGATCGGGGGATCGCTTCAGTCGATTTAACCTAATTTCTATGACTGAATGAGCCATAGACGCGAAGCGGCCTGATTGGTTCGCGCGTCTGAGCCGCCTCGCCATGGGTTCGCGCAGGTGCCGCAGCACAGCCAATGACCGCGCTAGATGCTCAGCTGCGTTTTAACCAGTTAATATAACCATTCATATTTTTAAGCTCGTAACCATTACTATTTTGTTGTTACTTGAAGTACTTAGATTGCAGTGTTATGTTGCATCATGCAGTATTTGTCCAGAAAAGTACTGAGTAAATGTGATGTTTTTTACCTCAATAAATATAAGGTCATTCCTATTTTATTTGTGTATGTTTTAATAATTAACATTAAAATAACATAATTAACAACTAAAATAACAGTAAAGGGTAAAAAAAACTGAAATCCCAAAAATGTAAACGGAAAAAACGGAATTTGAAAAAATTTTAATGGAAAAAACGGAATTTGGGAAAAAATTAAACGGATTTTATAGGGCCCTAGGTAAGGAAATACATATACATTATTTAGTAAGCTGATTTCCACTTTGATGAAAAAAATATAAAACAAACATGATTAATGAAACCATTTTAAAGAAAAAGGGATGTTTTGTTATAGCTTTTGGAGTAAGAGCGCCGCCATCTTGCAATACCACAGCGCGTGACGTCACAGGGTTGGTTGTCTTAGCTAAATAGATATAGTACGTTTTTTCTGAGTGAAAAAAAAAAACGCACTGTGTACACCCAGCTTTAAGCATTTCTTTACTTTTTGAACACACTATTGTTCTCAAATGGAGGAAGTCAAACTTGAAAGGACTGTTGAGATGTGATATTAATGTTATCATTCTTAATAGAGATGCTGAGAATGACTTTTTCCACAAATATTGTAATATTATTCCATTGTCATGAGGACAAAAATATATATTTTTAATAGAATATTATGCAAAACGGTTTCATGGCTGGTAAGAAAATATTACAAAAATTAATAACATTTTCAGAAACAACCCCCTCTGCTAAATGTTTGTACCAGCGCACAAAAGTAAGGTCACCCTTTACTCTTCTACCACAATTGAAGAAAGTAAAAGAAATAAAAGAAAGTAGAATTTGGAAATATATAATACGAATATACCAGTACATATCATTGATTATCTGTTGGTTAAGAAATGTCCGTGTTCCTTAATCTCCATAAAATCCATGCTGGCCCCTGGAATTACATAATTCTGTTCTTCCACAAACTCCTATTATGTAAGAATTAGGCGTGTGTGTTTGTACGTGCGCATGTGGGGGGTTCAGACATTAAATATGCATGGAACTATGCAGTCTGTATCAAAAGCAGTTAGGTTGTGAGGTCACATGCTTTGAATGTGTCATTGAGTGTGATATTGTACAACAAAGATTTTGCTGTTCAATCTGTGGACTAGAATTCACTAAAATAGATTGGAGCCAACTCATAGCGTCATTTAATTGCACGTATTTGCTGTCTGCATGGATTTAACACTTGATTTGATCAAATCATTTATACAAAAAAGTCAAATTTACTGCGAAACACAATTTGCACGATGCCCCATCTTGCAACTCGGTTGTGGAGGATACAACACATGTCCGCAATCTGACATATTTTACTGGGACTGTGCATCCTTTACCACTGCAATCCAGATACAAGAACTGACTCTTTTAACTGAGAAAAATGAGCTTGACACCAGACAGCAACATAGTGTCGGCCCAGATCCGGCCGGATCCACATGTACCAGATGTGGGCCGGATCTGGGCCGACACTATTGCTACACCTGTTTATATAGGTCTTCTCCATTATTTGACCATCATTTGATGAATTACTGATGCCATGATCGATTGAAAATGAATATAAACAAAGCTTATTTAAATAAAATTCTGTTTAGCGCCTACATTTCTCTAACAATAACAGCACCCAGCAAATAGTGCTTAGTTTAGTGTATAGAAAGTTTTTGTGCTGAAATACTGCATGCACTGTGAAACTTTTTAGTCAATTCGCCCCTGAATGTGCAAAAAAAAAGTGTCTAAGAATAACACAATTACCGGTTTAAAAGCGGATCTGCTGAATTAGACTGCATTTAGCTAAAGGGTAGGGAAGTTCTCCCCAAATGCAACATTAAATTCCTTTTACTCTTTTATGAGGAATCTAAAAAGGTGACTGTTTCCCCTTCAGATTCCGTCTCCGGAGTAACAACCCAGTGGGTCAAATGGAATAATCCAGAAATCCACTCTACATCGACTAAAAGCCAGGCCCTGCTCTCCTGTGGTGCTGTACGTGTCTGCGAGTTCACTGCAGGGCTACTGTTCCCCCGCCTCTCCGCCTGAATTGACGGAAGAGCAGGGGCTTGTACTTGTGAGGTCACCCCAGAGTGTTTTCCGATGCTGCCCAAACATGCACTAAACTCCACGTGCTCCAGGCGCAGAAATGTAACACCCTCCGCGTGAGGAACGCCACAAAGTTACAAGTACAGACAGTGGAGGGCTAGTGTATCAATCACTGAAAGCAACAGAAAGCTGCTCCCTCTTTTCTGAAAACCAGTTTCCATTCAATCTAACATCTTTGTGGTAATTTCAGGTTTTCCACAAAATCCTTAAAGTGTTGATTCATCCAAAAATGAGGGAGAGCAACTGATAACTCTCATGTTGTTCCAAACCAGTAACCTTCTTCTGTGGAACACAATATAAACTCTTTGTACTAAACGGAGTCCAAAACAACACTGTTCATTTTTCAACACTGTCTTTGTGTTCTCATCTCTTTTTGACTACTAAATAAAAAATTGCACTCAAAAGATTTAATGGCCCAACACTTCCCTTAGCCTTGGGGTAGTAGCCCATTGTGAAGTCTAAATTAGACAAATGTGGTGGTTGTCAGCACACTTCCAAATCATAAAATGGCCAATGGGACAAACTAATCACATATGTGGATGTAAATCCATTTAGGACAGTCATTTTGTGTTTTTAAATGCGAGGCACGCATGTTAGCCTTTAAGAATCGAAGCTGAACTGCGCTTGAATAAAGAATCACTTCTTCTTTACCACATTCAAACCACCAAAGCGTATGGTAATTCCTTCCAATTTCATCCAAGATATAAACACATGAATAATATCTATGTCGATCTCTAATTCATGGACAACAGCCAAGGCCGAATAGCTTTTCAAGGGCGATTTGTGAGGAGAACTGTATGACGGTGGAAAATGGTAGCAAATACTTGAGGTCGTCCCTCTGTAAAGAGATGTATATGAAAACAATGTATAGAACACTCTTGTGATGTCAATAAGCTGCGACTGGCAGCCTTTTTTCAGTAGAATTAACCATGCCAGTCAGCGCTCAGGCACGCACCTCGGCAGAAAGGACCTCTGGCGGACATCCAATAGCAAGTCGCTAAATAGCCTCCTCAACAGATAACAGCGGTTAAGACAGTATACAACTGATCTGAATCATTACCTTTGCAGCCCTCACTGAAAAGCAATGTCCTCTATTTGTACATGAGCAAATGCCATCCAATTTATTGTTAAATATTTGTTTTTTCTTGTTTAAAACACGTGGCAAGTCTTAGAAATTGATTTTGATAAACTATGTAATTTTCAATAAAACATAATTACTCTAAAAATCCTTAATTGTTATTTTAAGATGATCTCAATGAAATATATTAATAAAATAATTCACAATATGTCCCTTATGCTCACCAAGGCTGGAGTTATTTGATTAAAAATAATAGCCATTACTCCGGTCTTCATTGTCACATGATCCTTCCAAAATCATTTTAATATGCTGATTTGGTGCTCAATAATATTTGAGCACCACATGAAAACTGTGATAAATGATTAATGACTGTGATTGGAATTCACCAAGGATGCATTAAATTGATCAAAAAAGATAGGAAAGGGGGGGGGGGGGTGTATTTACGGTTTCCACAAAAATATAGAGCAGCACAACAGTTTTTAACATTGAAAAATAATAATAGATGTTTTTTTGAGCAGTAAATCAGCATATTAGATTAATTTCTGAAAGATAATATGACACTGGAGTAATGGTGCTGATAAATTCAGCTTAGCATCATAATAAATGACATTACAAGGTATTTTAAATATATACATATATATATATATATATATATATAACAATGTTACTGTTTTTACTGTATTTTAATCAATAAATGCAGCGTTGTGAAACTTCTTTAAAAAAAAAAGAAAATTAATTGTATTTTGTATATTTTAAAAAGTGGGCATCATGTTATTATTACCCTACCAGATGAACATCATGCAGTAAATGCTTTATACGATAGAGCAAAGAACTTACCAGGCCATCGCAGTTGCTGATAGCCACTGATGTATCCTGCACATTGGTCACATAACCCACATATAAACAGTCACTGGGCAACAAGGGCTCAGAGTGCGTTTGGTTATCGTCCTCAAGCCACTCCACCTTTGCTCCCGGGGCAACGAGCCTGGAATTTAGCCTGAGGCGAAGGTGAAACTCCTGTCCGAAAACAGTGACGTTATAAAAGAGTGTCTCCTTGTGCCTCAGGTGGTCCTGCTCCTCATCGGTCTCTCCATGCTGGTCGGCCTGCCTCCTCTTGCGCCGGTGGGACCCCTGCCCACTCAACCGGCTGGCAGAGATGGCGTGGGAGAGGAAGCGTCCGTCTGCATCCACGCTCACCGGCCTCACTAGCCCGTACTCCCTCAGGACATGCTGCAGGGAATCTGTCAGGGGCACGCACACAGGTACAAACATTCAAATGTGCACGCAAACACAAAGTCAATAGATTTCACAGCAGAAGCTTAACAACTGTCAAACTCAAACAATCTCGAAATCAACAGCAATACTTACACAGCTATCCAAACACATGGCAAAAGCCCATTTATAATAACATCTTAAAGTTTCAGGTGTAAATATTTTTAACCCTCTTCGTGTGTCTGTCTTTTTTTTTATTTCATTGAAATAAATGTACTATATTTTAGTTTGATAATGATTTTTATTTATTATTTTGTATTTTTAGGGGATTGCATGGTACTGAGTTATATTTACGCTGTATTTATAATCCATTTATTCACTTTTTGAGCATAGACCTGAACATTTTATTTCCAACTTAACAACTTAAACTGTCGTAAATCTTGAATGCTTAGAGCACAGACTTAAGTTTGATCTATTTTCAAAGATGTATTGAAAAGTAAACTTTAAAAAAGTTACAGAATTTTACATTTATTGTTATAAAAAATGTGCAAAAATACTATTTTACATTTTTATATGAAATATATATTTTCAAAAACATGTTTTACTCTAAAACTGTGAGAAAATCAATGCCATAAATCTAAACAAGTTGTGTTCAAAATTTGAGCCTGATATCTCAAAAAATTTAGCCTGGGTTTCCCCATACTGCCTTTGCGCAGCGCGATTTTATTCACGCTGAAAGGCAGTCTGGATACCATGGACCAGATTTTCGCCTCATCTAGGGAACCAATCACAAAGCGGGGAGGGAGCAGCAAGACGATGACGACATCTATGCGACACAACTAAGCAGTTTGTTTATATCCATATATACCTTCGACCCTCATGTTTATCTTGCACAAACGGCAATAATCGCTGAACGTCATTGTTTACACAAAAATATCTTACCCATCGTCTTCTTCCTTGTCTAATTTCTTTCGCTCTACATACTTCATCTGGTATAATGGAAACGATTGGCTATGAGCTACGTACAGGCGCATTTGATAGACATTCTTAGCACCCAATAAACGGCGCCGGGCATTCGTAAACCACGCCTCAAATACGAGAAAATGAACATGTGGTTCCCAGACCCAAGTCTCAACGAGAACTGGGTCTGGCGTTAGCCAGGCTACAAAAAATTTGCTTTCGGTAAGATTTTATTTGGCCGCAGTACCAAATGTTTTCACTAGGTGAAATTTGTCTCCCATTCATCTCAATTGCAACTATTTTTGACCATGAGGAGCACAAGTGTGACTATTTTTTTCAGGACCATTTAATCTCTTCGAATCATGTCCATTATTTTTTTGTAAGTTCACATAGCAAGTGCCAAAAACTTTACCAACTTTCGTACCATTCCGATGAAAAAACTATTCTAAAAAAAAAAAAAACATATGTAACATTTTCTAGTCAAACCAGAGGGTAAATAACAAATTGCATTGAGGAGAATTGGTAAGCTGCGTCACCTTTTGCTCAACTTGTGCTCTAGGCCAGGAGAAATTAGAAATGCCATCACCTATCGCAGAACCTGCCAAGTGCAACATGATCCAGGATCAACATCTTTGTTGATCCTGGAAGAACATTCCAATCAACCAATCAGATTTGAGGGACAAGTTTACAGTTTATGTCAAGTTTAAGCTAACAACCAGGGTTAAATGCTTCTACATCAGTGTTCTTCACCTGTCATTTCCCTCTGAGTTTGGGGACAATTTATGTGTAAGTTTAGATTTAGGGGTGGGGATATATTTAGGATTACATTTTCGGACAGTAATGTTGTTCCAGGATCAACAGTATATGTTGCCCCTTGTTAGTCCTATCAACAGGCAGGTTGAGTAAATGCCTGATCAATTTGGATTTTAATTAAAAGTATGAACATTAGTTATTTGAACAAGGATAATACTAATAACAACACATTTGGATTGCAGGGTGCTGCACATTATTCTAAGACAACCATAAAAAAAAACTTGTTTTATGGACTCACTCAGATTAGTTAAAGTAATTTAGTCCTCACTTTAGGAATTTCAAAGAGAAATATTAGTATTCCTAAATTCAGATCACTAGTTCAGTCGGTGGAACAGCTTTTACCCCACAGGGGAAAAACGGTAAATTTGCAATTCTCCGAAATGCATTTTTTTTTTTTTAGAGCTGAATAGATTTTCTTTGACAGTACAGCTGTCATGAAATTAATTCAGACATGCAAAAACAACACACACAAAAAAACAGCTTTTTAGCATAAAAAATAGGCTACTCGTCACTTTTATAATGTGCAGCTGAAAACTATTACCTATCTGACAAAACCTGTGTAGTTTTTTAGAATAAGGGGCATACAAATCTTATCCCATTGTCCCTTACAATGTGTCATGCATTCCTTTCATGCTGATGAGAGAGGCAGCAACACATTTGGCTGCTCTGTTTATGCATCCTATGCATAAGTGTCCTTCACTTCACTAGGAAAGAGCAGCTTACAGCAAAGTAAACACTATAATATGATTTGGCTGATCTAATTTGACAGTAAAGTAATGTGCATGGCTCTTTCTGTCTAATTTACTCTTCTGTATCATCTTGACAGTAATGTCGGCATTTTGCGACAGTTATTTCAAGCAGGAGACACTATCCATCAGCTGTTTTACATTATTGACAGGTCGCATGGATTTTTGCGCTTCCTTTGAGTTTCACGATCAACGCGTAATCGTAAATAGGCTATAATAAGATGCATATTGTGTTATAACGTTCTTTTTACTCTAACAAAAGTTATAGATCTTTCAATTTAGAAGCCACGAAAAGTTCCAGATCTACTCAAATGCAAGGAAACCGTCGCTTACAGTAAAATTATTCTTAAAACTCGTTCATCTCTATAAAAGTGCAAGTTGCTGAAACATGAGTTGCTGCTTCATACAGCTGGACACCCGAACGGATCCGTATCTCCTGCATAAAGTAACCGTGATCAATACTGACAAATTAAAACCTTTCCACGTACCTATACTGTTGGCGATGTAAAGAGTATCTGCGTGCTGAAAGTGAAGGAAAATAATGAAGAATGCACATCCAGAAGTAACATCCATGGCAGGTCCGCGGAGAGGGGAGAGCGCACGGGCGAAAGGCGGACTTTGAGATCTCAGATAAGCGATCCAGCAGCGAACGCTACCCCCTCCTTCCCCCCTCCCCTTTCAGACTGACTGCAAAGTGCACCGGGGAAGATAGGCTCTCATTCTCACCCTCCCTTTCCAGCCCCCTCTCCTCCTCCACAGTCCACGGTGAGCGTGAATGCAGATCCTCTCATGACAACATAAGACCACCATCCACCAGTGATCGTTCTTCTCATCAACGTTGACTTGGAACTCCAGTTTTATCGTTCATGTGATGCACTCGGGTGGTAAACATGAACAAATTGTGATATTCACACTTAAGAGTCGGAAGTTTTGTTGTTGTTGTTGTTTAAAAAGTTTATTAAGCTCAATGAAGAATATGAGGGTAGCCTACTAGGCTATAAGGAAATAAAATTAAATAGGCCTATTGTATTATTTGGGTATTTGCAACTAAAGTTGCTAAAGTTTTACACAAAAAATAAATCATTGTTCACTCACATGAGAGGCCAATCATAGCAAAAAAAACAAAACAAAAAACTGTTTTATTCTAACTGGTCGCCCCCTCATGGGCACCGCCATGCTGCCATCACATGACCAGTCATGTAACTGACAGAAAATAATAGTCAATACTACTAAGTACTACTACTATTACTACTAATAATAATAATAAATTATTATTATTTTATTAGTATTTATTATTATCGTTACTATTATTTATATATTGTTTACCTACAAACCATATGCACAAAGGTAGAATAGCCTACATCTAAACAAACCATGCAAACCCAAATCCATCAACGCTGACTATTATATTATATTATATATCAAATTATATTTGTTTGGATTTTGTGACGATACAAGCAATCAAGCCGTTGAGATATGCATGTATGCGAATGAAGTTGGACACATTTTTGGACTTATATATATATAATTTTACATAAAGAGCAGGGTGATAATTTAGCTACATTTTACAACAAATTAAAAGTCAAGCAGTTGAGATTTTCTAGCCTATATCGATATAATATATATACAACTTTAAAGAGATGTGTACGAGACAGTAAAGACAGCAGACAGGGAAAAAATATAAAGTTTGTTAAATATCTTTAGGAGAATCAGACACTAAGAAATCATCAATATAATTTTTTCTGCTCATCTAATGGTACGCATCTACCGGCAGGACAACTGCGGAAACTAACCAGCCCAAACCCCTTTGCTTGTTTAGCATTTTAGAAGGGAAAATAAATTAAGACGCCCATTTCCAATTAAGATATTTCAGAATGAGAAGGTGCGTACTTTCGATTGACATTTGTAAAGGAAACAGGATTACATTCATGGAAAAGCTAAATGCTCTTTTTGTGGTTGAGATTTTGGATGATGTCTTGTAGAAATCATTCCTCATTTTCCCATTCATATTTCTTATACTAAAAATGAGTGCGTCTGTCCTAGTATTTTTAATATCATACGTTATACAGGACCACAGCAGTTGGAGAAGAAGCATCCTGCTCTGTTATGAAGTTAGTGGATTATTGAAATAAATCACCTGGTGAGATTGGATGCTGGGTTCTTGGAAAAAGAATGTCTAATGCATCTCTGTGGCGCAGGAAGAAAATGGATCATGTGCCATCTATCTGTCAGCAGCTTTACTTCTCCAACCTCCTCTGTGGGGCAAAGGCTCTAAAAGTACAATGATTTACCTTCATTATTTGAAAACACTGATGATGATCAACATGCAAGAACCCACCACCACAGATTGCTTTTCATTTGCACTATATGGAGTAAAAGCAACCCGACATTAACATTATAACCATTTGAAATGTGATTGTATAAATAGCTTTTTCCAATATTTTTTCCTTTGATAATATATGAATCAAATATTAAGACTGTACTTACACCATGACATTGTTTCTTTTGTGGAAAACAAAAGCAGATGCTTAGCAGAACATCCTGCTTTTGTTCATACAACGAATGTGGATGGTAAACTGGGACCGTCAAGATCCAAAAAGCAAAAAAAGAACCATAAAAGTAGTTTGAAAATGTTGCCCTACACAACAGCTGTTAAATCTCATCATGCCCACATATATGGTTGTTTTGTGATCAGCAAATTAATCGCCAAGCACCGATGTCGTAATGTTCTTCCTCTCCTTGTTCCACCACTTGTCTATGGAAGCCCATAGAACTGCTTGCGGGAACGTTACAAAATTTAGCACACCGATAGAGAAAATTTGGAACTGTCACCATTGCACATTTGGAGTCTCTAAATCAATCCCTCTAGCACCACCAACTGTCCAAATTTGCACTTATTGCACCTTATGACATAATTTTCCTTTCAGAAATTGTTCCGCCATTTGGAATAAAAATTAAAATAAACTCCAACTAGGCAGTTGCTCAGATTTTCACGAAAATTGAACCAGATCATCTTCATATCATGCCAACAAAAATATATGGAATTCAAGTTGATTCGTCAAACCGTTCTCAAATCACTTTTAACGAATTTCCAAATAATCGAACGAATTTGAGGAAGTGCACACCAAAATGGACATGAGGCTATAACTCTGAAACTTTCTAGAAAATGCTTTAGCATATACTGAAAAAAAAACTTGGTTGGTGTTATGACAACAGGTACTGAGGGTACATGCTCAGTTTCGGCACAGGGCCACCTAGTGTTCAGGAGATATATAAAAATAGCTATTTTTGCTTATGACTTTGTACAGTTAGATGTTTTAGGAAGGAGGCGGGAACCGAATTTGATGGCATAATACTGAAATGAGGCTGTATCTCTGCAATTTTTTGGCAAATTGATGCCAAACTTTGCATGTGTCATTGTCACCTTACTCTTTTTCAGCCATTTCGCCAAAAAATCATCTTACTATGTCTTTAATTGATATGCCTTTTAATTGTTTGCGTGACTTGTTGTGCCTTCTTTGTGCTTGGCCACTTAATGGCTGGTGCAGCTATATTTATTATTATTTTCAATTTGGCTATTATCCTTTATAAAATTAGACATTATCAAGGGATCAATAACAGATCAACTTGTGTATCCCAATGCCAAAAGCCATCAAGTGAAAATATGAAATCATAAGTTTTATACCTAACACATACCATTTTTAGAAAACACATTTAGGCTATATCATATGGAGTAATTAACTTGTATTTGCATTGCATTCACGAGAGAAATTTATAAAAACAAACAATTTACCTACAAATATTTGTTTATGGAAAACAGTTTTGGGAAGCATTTTGAATCAGATAAGACTGTTAAAAAAACAGCACACTATTAAACTATAAGCTCAGTTAGCAAAAGTCAGCAGTGGTTAACTTTATGACATAATTGCAGAGACCTCAGATTGTGGGATTGTAAGTGCAGAGCAGAAGAGAGGGTTTCTGAGGGGGACCGCGTCTATTTCTCATGCTTCTCTGACCGAGGTAAAAGATTGAGGTTGTCAGTCACTGTGGTTAAGGGAGACGATGGTTTAATTGAACCTACATTCCAGCTTCATTGTTTAGCCAGATGGGTCAAGCTATCATGCTTGCAACTTTCTTGTAGATGGGCATCCAGAATAAGTGCATTGAGTATACATGCTAAGGATAACTGCATTTCAAATTTGAGTAGTACACCATATAAAGGCCAAATACGATGTTAAACCTGTAAAAGTATAATTTATACTTATGGGGAAGGTCATATCCTGGGAATAGTTGAGAGTTTTGTCATTTGAACTTGCATGATGAGGTCAGATGAGGAAAGGCTACATGAGTTTTGGTTCACTGAACTGAAAGAAGTTGCAAAAGAGTAAATGTGGAAGCAGATGGTCATGTATATTAATTCTTGTCTAACACCATTGGAGGCAATCTGCGAAAGGAATATTTTCTCTAAGCATTTTAAGAATTGCAATACCTCTGTGAAAAAACTAAGCTATTGGATAACTAGCACTATATATAAATATCATAGTTGTTATTAGCATGTTAGAATGACTTCTGAAGGATTATGAGACACTGGAAATAATGATGTTGAAAATTCAGCTTTGCCATCACAGGAAAACATTACATTTTAAAATATATTAAAATAGAAATCAATTTTAAATTGAAATAATATTCAACAATATTACAGTTTTTACTGAATTTTTGATCAATTAAATGCAGCCTTGTGAGCATAAGTGACTTCATTCAAAAACATTTTAAAAAAATGTAGTCTAAACTTGACAAATTTAGAGATACAAACAGTATAATAAAAAATTTTTAATTAAATAATTATATATATTTATTTCTATAAATTAAATTTTAAGTTCAAAATTTAATTTAAGCAATACAAACAGCAAATGCAACACAGAACACCTGTTTTAATTTCATTTACAAACACAATCTTGTCAGGCAACAATAGACTATTGCTATTCCTACCTATTTACTGCCCACTGTGG
This sequence comes from Phoxinus phoxinus, assembly GCF_949152265.1. Classification (NCBI taxonomy): domain Eukaryota; kingdom Metazoa; phylum Chordata; class Actinopteri; order Cypriniformes; family Leuciscidae; genus Phoxinus; species Phoxinus phoxinus. The sequence goes on along the minus strand of NC_136892.1, from coordinate 14,232,911 downwards.
ACAAAAAAGACGAGTCAGCAAATTTCATGTAATAGAGCCTGAAGGGAAAAACCAATAGATGCATACTGCAGCTAAACACAACCTTTAGATACATAAACCAACAGATACATACAGCAGCTGGCTTTAGACACAACCTACAGTCTAAACACAACCAGCCATGAAAGTCCCTGAGAGCTGAGACATATGAGCAACTTCATTTACATTATGACCAATGATATTATCACAGACCACATGTGCAACAACATGTCGTAATGCATGTATCACACTGTTTGAATTCCTCTCTTGTTCCGGTGCATCCGGCCAATTCCACCATATGTGTCATATGATTCCCTCATGTGGATCTGGGAAATGTAGGACAGATATGCTGTGTTACTTAGCCTTTGGTTTTAATCTGAGACTGCATGGATAGGGATAGAGTTGGCATAGGTTAGCAGTAGAGGGACTTGTTACTGTTTAGTGGCTGTAAAAGAGAGTTGGATCTATGTTGCCGTCACTGCTGGCTCTTAAACGAACCACGGCCGAGCCAGTGTGTCCCGCCAGGACGTGTGTTTCACATTTGTTCCTCCGCTCCCTCTCTACCCTCTCCTCCTGAAACTCCTTCCGCACAAACTCACATGTCACGTGACCTGCTGGGCTAAACGGCTGCTGCTGAACAGACACATGCTTACATGAACATACACTTAAAGGCATACAAGCCCTCAAATACAAGTACTGACAAGACACAAGGCAAAGTTCATGTGAATGAACTCAGAATGAAAATTCTGTCATCTTGTATTGACCCTCAGGTCGTGCTACAGCATTTCTTCTGTGGAAAACAAAAGAAGATGTTATGAAGAATGTTCATGCTGCTCTCTTAGAATAAAAATGAATGAGGCTCTTAAGCTCAAACTTTTCGAGGGCATAAAATCAAATATTTCATGGTGATACAACTTTCCTGATATTATACGTAGAAGAAAAATAAAAGTATTTATTGTTGTATTTATTGTTGTAATTGTTCATGATTTATTGTTGTAATTTTTTTGGGCAAAAAAGAAAAAAAAAACGGCTTCACTGTTATTAAAGGTGCATAGCGCAATATTCTGAGTTTTTGCAGAACTATGCCAGCTCTGGCGGCAAGTGAAACTGCAGCCAGAGATGTGCACGCACTAGACAAAAGTTTTCTTTTTTTTATCTTACGTGGAGTTTGCGTTGGTGTTTGAAATGAACTACAAGCAGGTCTCTTACAATCCATCTTCTACGGAGAATGCCGGCGATACACAAACCTGCCAGACATAGCTATGTGAGCGTGCCGTGAACGCGCATGACGTCTCGCCCAGTCTGAAATTCCGGCCCGAATCCCTCTTATTTATTTTACTTTACAGGATTATAGAGACAATCTCAGTGATCAGAGAAGGGCTCATTCAGCCCATCGGGCAATTGTTTAAGCATGTATGGGTTAGAAAACGGGTATTTTTAACATGAAAAGTTGCTTAATGCACCTTTAACAATGTTTGAAAAATCTATGTCCATCAAAATCACTATCACACTGTTATTATATTGTTAAATAATTAATTTATAATGTATTATTTATATTGTAATATTGGTGTTTATCTACTTCAAATGAAATGAAAATTTGTAAAAAATAAAATAAAATAAATCTTAGCAAAGATATTTTAAAACGTGTTGAGATGTGTACACTCACATGTATTCAATGTGTAAGGAAAACATGTTGTTACTTTGTATTTGATGGTTACACCACATGACGTTTTTAGAGTCAATTCATTTAGTTCAAAATAAACTTAAATCTTAAATAAACTAAATGAAATCAAAAGCATATAGTGCACGTGTTTTAAATTGTTTTTAAAGACTTCCTTTTTTATCATGGGCACTGCACACTGTACAATGATGACATTAATCTTTTAGATGAACTATTCCTTCAAGGAAACAATAAATCTGTTGAGTCCATTGATGAGCAACATCTGAAAAGGTCGTACACTGCACATCTTGTTTGTACCGAGTTAGACGTGTTCCTGGGTCAACATATTTTATTGATCTTGGAACAACATTCCTGTCTGAAAATGGAATATCCTATACCCCTAAATCTAACCCTACCCATAAATTATCCCTAAAATCAGAGAGGGAAATAATAGGTGAATAACACTGATAGCAGCACCTAATCTGGTTGTAAGCCGAAACTTGACATAAACTCTAAACGTGTCCCTCAAATCTGATTGGTTAATTGGAATGTTGTTCCAGGATCAACAAAGATGTTGATCCAGACACATGTTGCACTTAATAAAAATCCGGTTCTGCGTCATACACCACAGTAACATATTTTACACCTCAAAACCAGTGTGATTTACTGCCATGCCTTTCAGCTGACACACAAATCCCTGTTTTGGTGGATAGATATTTGCATATGAAGCAAAAAAAATTACATCACCACACATTTTTAAAACTCTCATGAGGGGTTATACCTCAACAGTGTATTTTCCATGGCAAACCGGTTTTGCTTTAACTTTGTTGAAGGAATTATGATTTTACAGTGGCTCACCCCACAAGAAAAAATGACTTTATAGGAAGGTTTTGGCTGGAGTCCTTCAAGAGTCAAGAACAGGATCTCTGGGCAACATGATTTACAAATGACATTTACAGGACCAGAAAGAAAACAAAGTGGACTAGTAAAGGGAGCAGTCTGGCACTGTTATGAAAACTGTTGTTCAGCTTTCTGAAAACTTAAACTTTATTAAAAACTCTATAAAACCCAGTCTTAAACAGGCATGCAAACCTTTAAGCCTGTTTTGACAAAAATCAGCTTTTTATTAAAGGTGTTCTCTGTATTTTTAGTTGTACAAACAGTTGTCTTGGACACATACTATCACCTAGTGGTGTGGATGCAGCATCAAGCAAACACAAACATTAGCAAATGAAAAGCCACTCACTTTTCGCAGAGAGACATGATTAACTCTTCCATTGACAGCATTTCCCGTCATTTATGAGACAACACTTCCCATGTGTAGGTATCTGCAGGTTGGAGCAATGGGCATGGAGAAAGATCTTCATCATTGGTCGCGATAGCTGTCTGTCAGGGTGTGGGATAGGGTTAGGGGTTAGGGGTTAGTTTCTGTTGTAGCAATTCACCTTTTGGCACACCCGTATACTTTGACCTGTCTTATGCTTCCCTGCCATTGATGGAATTTTCCGGCTTTCCGTGTTTTCACTGTTATGTGGTAGGTGGGCGCTATTACACAACTTCTGAAAGAGTAGAGAATCTCGGAATCACAACACAGGCAAAAAAGGAGCAGAAACACGTGATAAAAGCGATGTTGTAGCTAGTTTTTAATTTAAAAAAAAAATTATGAAACTGGCACACATTCAAGTGTTGATAAAACATAATGCATGAAGCTAGAATTAAATGAGTTCCCTATCTGTCAGTCACATTCAACGGTATGTCATTCAAAGGCCCTGTCCCTTTCATCCCATTGGCATGGAGGACTAACATTCTGGGCTTACGTGGGGCACTGGGTAGGTTACGACTTAAGGAGAGCAGTTGCCAAAAAGGCATGCTACCTCTTGCCAGCATCTGCATCTGCATTTCCATCCCCTGTAACACAGTTCAGTGGTTGTGGCGCTTTCCATGGGACACCATGTGTCAGTCTTTTCGACATAACGTCAAACTTGACTGACAGATAGGGAATGTCTTGGTTACTGATGTAACCCTCATTCCCTGATGGAGGGAACAGAGAAGTTATGTCCCTCCTGCCAGAATCCTGAACCACCACTGAAGGGCAGAGGCCCTCGTCTCAGCTCCTCGGTATAAACCTGAATGAGTGTATGTGCACCACCCTCTTATATACCCGTTTGTAGGGGAGTGGCTCGGCATACAAATTCCACTCGCCAATTCCATTGGGTATTTTTCTAAAACTGGGGTTTGGGGTGATTGGGGCTCCCAAGTGAGACCCCATTTGTCATGACGTCTCCGATCCCTCCATTTTTTGTTTAAAAGCAGAGGCTCTGTTCTTTCTTTTGATAGCCTATTGCATGTTCAGATTTCCATACAGCAAAATATTCTGCGTCATGAAGGTTTCGTGAAAATTATGAAAAATGCTGGTGGTGGAAAAAGTAGTATTCGGCTGGTCATGTGATCTCAAAATGTCTGCCCTCATGAGGTGACTCTCTCCAATTTAAAATAAAACAGCTTTTATTCAGCTACTGATATGTACAAAACGTTTTTAATGACAAAAATGCAGAGCATACATTTAACAAGCAGAAACGGATGTGTGGATAAAATCTTACGCAGGCTCTGTTGTCTGTGTCATCAGTTTATGAGATCACACAGCTGAGATGACTATGAATAATGGTGAGGGATTTTCGAGGAATGCATTAGCAGGTACATCATTCTCTCAAGCAATGGAGACGAAGATCCGACTGCACCTTGATATTGATATCCCGAGTGGGTTCAGGTGAAGGTTATCCCTTTCTGCTGTTTAATGGAGGAAGATTGGGAGAGCTCCCTGCTGTAGCACACAATAAACCCACTGAGCTGCCATATGCCAGATCAGCAGTGCACATTATGGTCCGGGAGGACCTCAAGGTCTTCTGGATCTTCTCCTGTATTGACTTTGCACCGAATGAAAAGGGCTAAAGCATGAGGGGGCTGTATGAGACATGTCTGTGACAGCAGCCAGTGGAATCTGTCTCGAAAATGGACCAGGAAGACTGTCACCGTGGTTACACACACACACAGCGACACTAGCGCTCCTCATTAGAGGGTGTTTCATAGACAAGTCGTCCCTGCAGGAAACACGTCCTCCTCCAAATCGACTGTTTCAATGTGCACTGACAGCACAGAGGAATTAGGGAAATGATTCAGATTAGAAGACAACAGATTCGCTCTTGTAAAAATAAAGGGTACTTTTCATGTATAAGGTGCAAATTGATTAAATTAAGTCATTTTAGTAAAATCATTCATAATACTTTGCTGTGTCCCACATTCTGCAACCCTGTTATAACAATTTTCCCCCATTACAAAAATGTTATTCAAGTTATCATAATAAAAGAACAATAAAAGAAATATGATCATATGTTATACATTTTATGGTTACATTTTCAAATCATATTAATTTATCTAATTGATTGTATATCATATGCGTCACAGTTCTGTTCTGTTAAATTCATTTTCATGGACTTTTAGTTTGTTTATCTTCAGTCACATGTTTCCCTTAGTTTCCCGACATCCATCTGTTTCCATGGACACCAACTCAATCAACACAGCTGTTTGTCATTTAGTTCATCACCATTGTGTATTTAAGTTCTTCCTTGTGCCCTCCTCATTTGTCCTTGTCAAAACCTTGTCACTGTTTTTATTAACCTGCCTTCATCTTTGGACTATTTGTGACAATATGTCTATTTATAAAAATAACTTTTATTTTATGGCCCACTCTAGACATTCTACTAACTATAAGTGGTAACACTTTAGTTTGGGTCCAGTTCTCACTATTAATTACTTATTTAAATGTATATTACTATGATATTGGCTGTTTATTATAAAAAGCACATATTAATGCCTTATTCTGCATGACCATATTCTACATCCCTCAATCCTACCCAATACCTAAACTTAACAACCACCTTACTAACTATTAATAAGCAGTAATTAGGAGTTTATTGAGGCAAAAGTCATAGATAATAGTTAGTTATAAGTGAGAATTGGACCCTAATTTAAAGTGTGACCCAATAAGTAACTTTGCAACTACATGTCAACTAACTCTTATTAGTGAATTGGTAGACTGCTTAAAATCTGCTAACAATTTATTTATATGCTCCCTCAACAGACCTACTACTGATTATAAATAACTATTGCAGCTACGTGCCAACTTATTCTACTAATCCGAACACTCTACTAAGAGTCTACTAATGCTCTAATGAGAGTTAGTTGACATGTAGTTACTTATAGACAAGTTACTTAGTTAATAGAGTGTCTAAAGTAGACTATGGAAATAAAGTGCATCCACAAAGACCAATATTGCAATAGTGACATTATATGGTAACACTTTATTTCGATAGTCCACTTTAGACATTCTACTAACTATAAGTAACTTTGCAGCTACATGTCAACTAACTCTCATTAGAGTAGACTGTCTGCTTAATATTGGCTAACACTTTATTTTGTTGGTACCCCAACAGACATTCTGACTATAAGTAATTTATAGTAATACTACTAATACTCGAATGAGAGTTAGTTGGCATGTAGTTGAAAAGTTACTTATAGTTAGTAGAATGACTAAAGTAGACTATCGAAATAAAGTGTAACCCATTATATTAATGTTAATCTACTGTTTACTGCTTGAAAATAACACAGTAAACCAGAAAACTTTGGTTTTAAGTGTTTTAGACGTCCCACATTTCAGTAACAGGGCTTTATATAAAAAAAATAATAATAATAATAAAAAAAAAAAGCTCATATAAGCTTTTTTTGACCTCTTGAGGTGGAAGAATGGCATTTTATGAAGGTTAGGCACCTCTTCTCACTGATTTGTTAAATACTTTCTAAGAGTTTCAACCCTATTATGTACCCTATTCACGGATAGTGCCGATTACATGGCTTTGAAACTTGGTGAGAGCGACAGACTATCATCCTCAAATGCGAATACGAACTGAATAACAGACTGTGTGCACCAAACAAGATTGCGAGGTTTAATCCCTCTGTTTAACCAGAAGCAGCCTCCATTGCTGGCTCTCTCGACAATGCGCTCCACATCTTCTGCTTCCAATTCCATGATCAAAGCCATTGAAATGTTGGACAGGAAAAGAAATGGAATGGATGGGAGGGAAATCTTCCAAAAAGTGACTTAAAGAATTGAAATCCCCTGGTGTTTCAGGAACAGTTTGTTTTTCACTGCTCGTCTTGTCTGTAAATCTGGTGAGTGTCTCCACGATGCTCAGCGCCACAACATGACTTACTGTCTCAGTTTTTGTCCAGTAAAAGAAATCAAAAGATGCATTACATCACAGGACAACTTGCTGACAGGCCTTTCAAATGCACACAAAGAAATCCTAATTTTACTTAATTTTGTGGTTTCATCTACAGACATTCTATTACAGCTTCTTGGTTTTATTAAACTGTCTTTCAGTTTGATGAAACCAAGTTCTTATTCTTAAATTGGACTTTAGTTTTCCACATGGACAACACCATGTTCCCTGTAAACTTAAAACGCCCACTCAAAACACGTTTTCTTTCTTATTACCTTAATAACCACCAAGAGATTCTCTTTTTATGGTGGAATCGTGACCTACTTCACTGCATCCTGACGCGTGGACAAAATAGGGCCAAACTTTGCAAGCCAAACATGAGAAGTAAAGCAAAACACCCCGCTTTTATTTCTCCTGATGGTCAAAAAGCAAGTTGCTTGAGGATGTGTGGCATGGACATCAAAGCTTATATAAAGACTCTGGACAAATATTTAGCCAGATTTAGAATATTACAAAGGTCGCAACATGCAAGTAGTACGAACATAGCTGCTCTGCTTTTGCTTTCAAGAGAATGTAATAAACTGAGAGTATATGCACTGATTTTTCCATATTTAAAATTTTGAGCTCAAGCAAAAAAAAAAAAAAAAAAATCTCTTTCGGAACCAAAGCACGTTCCCTTTTGAGCAGCTTCTGGTAAACAAAAAGAAATTCCCATCTGCTCAGTCATGTTTGCTGTGCCTTCTCACCTCACACTCCTCCCTGCACTTTTGCAAGCTGCCTGTTCTGTTAACTTCACTTCAGACTGCTGAGCTCAGCATTCCCCCACGGATTCACGGATTCAGCTACCTGGAACTGCTGTCACCCTGCATCTTCTCATCCTACCTGTACCTGCACCTCCAGCAGAGCCTCGCTCCCCCGCTAACAAACATCAGTGTCCTTGATGTCCCGCCGACACTGTGGCAGAGACAAACGCCTCTCCCCGGCTCTAGATGCTACAGTTTAGCTTTGGTCCTCTAAATCTCTCAACTCGGAGCGTGGCTTCATCAACAACTCAATTTGAGGGAGTTCACTTAAATAACTCTTTGACGTAACGCTGGTCCTTGTGAGCCTCAGATGGATGACGGCGAAAATTTGAAGTGACAAAAGTAAGGAAGTAACTCGCAGGGTGACAAGTAATCAATCGGGTTTGTTAGGTAAAGAGCGAAGAGGGTTCTCTGCGGAATGAACTTTTCTGCTATAGCAAAATGGAAAAAAGCAGGTGACATTGTGAGTGGAGCACAACTCAGGGAAGTGTGGAGGATGCATTTGGGAGCTGTCTGCAGAGATTTATGTCAAATCCACCTCATTGAGGTGACTGCAGTAAGGACCCATCGGTGTGTGTGTGTGTGTGGCAGCACTTCTCTCGGAGCACTGATATTTGCACTACCACTGAAAATAACAATGTAATCCGCATCTGCGATGCGAGATGGCGACTTTCTCTATATTGAGTTAAACACCCCATTTGATCAAAATAGGAATTGTGTAGCTTTTAATCATTCTCTGTGAGCTTTAAGGCCATCTACTGTATATGGATACCTACAAATTTGATTACTCATCCTTCATTTCTTAATTTTGTCCAATCCATGCTATCTAGAATGAAAATATCCCTGCCCCAATGATGCTGCCTTCAAGTGCACTTGGAAACTCGTACCTCCAAGTCAGACGTTTGTCATACATTCGTGCCTAAACAAACAGAATTATATTGTGAACAATAAACCCACATAGCTATATCCAAATTCAAAATGACGACAAATATTCATTTGTATCACATATTTGTATAGTGTTTTTGTTACATTAAGCAAACCGTGAAAGTTGTGTGATTCACTTTGTCATCATTCACTGCAGATTTGGTTCCAGCTCACTGATCTCTATATATTATCTTCCTGTCAAATCAACCAGGTCCCCGGTAACACATTTTGATTTATATATTTTTTTCAGTTGAAAGAGATCCAAAATATTAAATGTCAGGGATGTATATTTACTGAATAATCCACTATTTTGTGGAGGGGGGTCAAAATGACAATTTTCACCTGAGATTTGGAGCCAGATTTCAGGGGGGTAAAAATTACTTTAAAGGCCCACTGAAGTGCCTTGGAACATGCAGCTTTGTATGATGCGTTGACGTAATTTCCACTGAAACAGGAAACTAAGGCAGGACATATTGAATTTCTTTCTTAAGGAACGTATACAGTTGGAAAACAGAATAAAACTAGAGCGTTTGAGCAACCGAACTCACATCTCCAACCCATATTGCTCAATGACATATCAATGGTGGCTTTGGCCAGGTGGTATTTATAGGGGGCGGGGCGCTTAGATCCTAGAGAGCATTTAATTGGACAGAAGATGTGATGAGAAGCTGAAGTCCGCAGTGATGTCATAAAAATCCATGATCCATTTTAGCGGAAGTGAGAAACTGTGCATTTTTAATGCTTACATCTCCTAAATGTGAATTTTGTCATATTTATTCATAACCTTAAAGGGATACTTCAGAATTTAGCATTAAGCTTAGTATCAGTAGAAAACCTGTAGTATTTTCAAATTACCATGCTTCCCTCCCTCATATCCCCCTGAGATTACATGAGATTTATGTATTTTTTGTCTGGAATTTCTTTTTGGCCAGAGGCTAGAGACTATGCATGTTTTCAACCCGCCCATAGAGGGTGGGATGGATCTCACCATAGACAGTATATAAACTGGACACAGCGACCCCATAGGTTTCAACGTAGAAAAGTGAAGTCAATTAGAAGCACTCACTTCCTGATGGCTGAGCGTAGTGCGCAGGCTCAAACTGAGCTCGACGACGGAGATGTGACGTGAGCAACCTGTCTGACAGTTGTAAGTCTCCCAGTAGCTGTGCCGAGAGAAATCTGAATCATTCCCTTCCGAATCTCGCAGAGACGGAGAGCGTGAGTATTAGCTGTCCATGAGCTAGCAGCAGGATCAACTTTATGACTCTCTATGGGCTTCTCCCTTGACTTTATCGGACTTTATGTCTCCACGTCCCCCCGATTGCTTGCGAGCTTCTCCGCCTGTCTATACAGTAATTTCTGGTCGGTGCGACAGAGAGTCGAGTGGGTATGGCGCAATCGTTAGCCTATTTTTACAAAAAATGCTTCTACGGGGCCATAACGTAAGATACAAGGAAATGGAGCCTTTCATACATTGTCGTGTTTCTTTTGAAAGAAATAATGGATAGTCTTTAAACCCCCCAGATGTAAAGTTATTCGCTGTCGAAGTGACACCAAAATGAATGGGAGTCAATGGAATGCTAACAGCAGGTGATGGTTTGATAGCCAATGGCGGCCCCCGGGGGAAGCTTCGGTTTCCGGCGGATGGATTACCCCCTTGGATCTCACTCACAGAATGTACAAATAGTGTCAGCCATCTTTTTTTGGAAGCTAAGCGAACAGGCTCTTGTTCTGTGGAGAAAGCCGAGTAGGAGTTACCATACATCCTTTTTCCCGACATGTCCGGCCGTTGAGATCATCCATGAGATCCACCTCCGTGAGAGATAGCCTATGAGACCGGTGCGTCTCACAGTAATCACGCCACCGGCCTCGCGCCGTTCTCCCGCGGCCGTCAGTCTCGTCCTGCTCGCCACAGTAAACATAATGAATGGCGACTGTAGAACGCAAAAGCCGAATCCCGAACATTTAGGGCGATCTCGAAGTCCCGGGCAGAGTTGTCACGGAGACTCACGATAAAACGGCGTCTTTTAAGTTGAGTCAACTAGTAGGCTAGCCTTGTTGTTTAACTGCGCTCTCTTACCCGTAGGCGTGGCCTCGTAGGGCAGTGAAGCAAGTGCATTTTGGGAGTTGTTGTCTTTCATCCACATGAGCCAAAAATAAATTTTCTGGCTTTTCTCAGTCTAGAAGGCTCAAAATTCAAAAATAATTTCACAATTCTACTACATAAATGACACATTTTAAATACACATTCATCTTTCCAGAGGTGAAGTATCCCTTTAAGCAAAATATTCATACTAAAAACTAAAAAGCTTAAATTTTGATTTCAGAGGGCCTTTAAAAAGGCTCATTTTTCAAAAGGATCATTGTTTTATTTTTATACCATGATTGCTGCTCAATCCATTTTAGGGTGTCTTAGCTTCTTATCCTCTTGCATTCCCCTCAAAGGAACAAAAAACTTAGCCTAAACGAATTATGGATATGCCACGTGTATTTGATAACCAGCATGTATTTCATCTAAGAGAAACATCTGAAATCTGTTAGAATACGAAATCCTAAAATACAAAGATGCACATGTATTACCAGCAACTCATAAAGAACCTCGGGATACTTGATTTATTCATTTAAGAAAGCCACTGAACAATTTATGAGCCTAAGAGGACAAAAAGCAGAGGACCATGAGCTTCCATTTTCCATGGAACAAAATCTATTTTTGTCTATAAACTTGCTTCAAACTACATTTATAATATTATACAAGTGTTCAACCGTTTTAATTACTTAACCAGCACCAGGCATCAAATGTCTCTTCAAGAAAACTAAATTATGAACTTTACAATAAAAAAATGTATGCATTTAAACATGAATTTCCCTTAAATTGAATATTACTGCTAACTCACAAACATATTTGCTAAATTACAACATCTATATGTCATGCAAGCGATGTTACCCGTTGTAGAACTTCATCCAGAAATAGAAACGACCTTTCTACTCTTTGGTATTTTTACCTGTCAAGCAGAAGCAAAGCGAGTTTGGCATCCGTTTTCATACACTTTGAAACTCGCTCAGCTCCCTCCAGTGAAATACTTTGCCAGTTTACTCTCCTTTTGACTTTTTTTTTTCTGTCGCTTTTTGGTCTCCTTATTTTTATTCTTCCTAATCCTTTTAGGACGTTTGGCTGTGTATTCGCAAACGTAAACATTTCGCATTTTCTCCAAATTTACGAAAAATGCGGTCTTTCAACTTCCGGCTTCCCATATATGGACTTCATATAGAATGAAAGCCACTTCTGATTGGTTAAACAAACAATCTGACCGCAGCCTGCGTAAACAAAATACAGATACCGTTTACAGAGACGGTATCTTTCAGGGAGTAGCCTAATTGTTGAACTTAATGAAAAACCGCACGTTTAATTAAGTGAGACTTGGATTATTATCATCTGTTCAATTGAGTGTTGGAATGGCATGCTGACCAAAGCATGATGGTTCTGTAATAGGCTATAGCCTATCCACTGATCCTAACAGACTGATAGGCCTAATATTAGTTGGAGTCCATTTTTTGCTAACAGCATGGGTCAAGTAGCCTGGGAAAACCCAGACCACTTCCGGCAAATTTAGATTTGCTCTGCAAGTGGGTCTGGCAAAGAGCCCATTGAAACCCATTTCCAATCCGCCGAAATCGCGGCACCAATCAGAAACGTTTTACACGATGACGACAGAGCAGAGACGGTGACGCAGATTTTGCACATTACAGAGATGGATGCCGCCGTGGAACATCACAACATCACTCGTTCGAATCAGCTATCGCGTCTGTTTCAAGCGATTTAAAATTGTCATTTTCGTTAACACAAACAGAGAATTGCTGAGAGTCTCGAGATGTTTCTCCGTCGCTCTGCATACGTCATGTCATTCATCGCTCTGATTGGTGTTAGATCTTTCCGACGTCCGTTGGTGACGCCCCTGTGGAAATGAATTGTCTATGGAGCTTTGCCAGACCCTTACTCAGTTACAACTGAGAGGGTCTGGGTTTTCCCAGGCTATGGGTCAAGCAGCATGGACCTCAATGTGTCAGTAGAGTCATATAAACAAAAGAAATTAATTAGGCGACCTCCTTGGAATAAACAGTCATGGACATGTATTTTGTAAAAATGACTGCTGGCAGAGGACCAAATGATTTAAAATGTGGTTTTAGGATCAGCATTGTAAGCCACATTACATCAGTGTAAGCCAAGCGAATTCTAAATCATACCTCAAAAAAGTGGCCGTCCCAAGAGATTGTTTCGGAAAAAGTTTAGCAGGGATCATTGTTTTGGGTCATTATAACCAACCTACAGAGAGAATTTAGAAAGATTCCCTACGGCCCAAACCTTGAAATGAAACTTCAAAACTAATTAAGTCTATCCAAGGATAAATCCAACCTGTAAACAACTTCAGCTTTAAGGCAGCAAAATTACATGTTCTAACAGCCTATTGTGGATTTTATGTGCAGAGAAACACCAACATGAGCTCCAACATGCATACATCCATACATGTCTGCATCCATCCATCCATCCATCCATCCATCCGCATGTCTATCTCTGTTTGTCTATTTCTTTGTCTCACTGTCTATCTATTAATTTTTTATGTCTATCTAATGTGTAACATTTTTACCCGGGTAATTGTCTGGTGTTTCTTTTTCTTACTGCCTCAGACACAGGTCAATAGTAGATTGTTTTAATACTTTGATATTTTCCACATTGTGCATGTGTTCATGATTATGTATCTCAGCGATACATAATTTGTCGCACTTGGCTGTCTTATTGACAAAGTTTAAACAAATTATGACTGACATGACTTATTCATCTCGGTGCTGCAGATGTTTGCCGCATTGCTACCCGAGACTGACTGTTTATGCTCCCTGTGATGATCGTTTTGCAGGAGGGTTTGTCTCCATGGTAATTGCATTAAATCACAATGGAACTGCAGGGAAATGTCTGTTTACACATTCATACAGACTGTCAATTTGAGGGTTTTGTAGACAATATAATACATATTCATCTGTGTCTGGTAAAACACACTGTAATCTTACAAAACTTTGTACAGGTTCTTTCAACAGGATCCTTTGTAATCTTATGGTGTCATGTGGCTTTTGTTTTATAAGACACGTGTTTATATATATATATATATATATATATATATATATATATATATATATATAAACATTTAGAATTCTTGCCAAGCTTACAGATGGGAAAAAAAGACAAGTTCATAGCCACAGAGAAGTAAAGAAAAAAATAATTATGATCATCCATATGAAACATGCACTCCATCTGCTGGGTGAAGCACATCAGGACAGACAAAACTACAAGTCTGGGGAATTTTTTTTTAAGTTTATAAAATGTATAACCTTTTTAGACTATCTTCAAATCTCCTGTTCCAGTTTAATATGTAGAGACAACTGTAAGAAAGATATGTGTAGCTTGGCTACCTTTTAAACTGTATGTCTGAGTAATGAACAATGAGGTTATCAAAACATTGCTGTTGGTTTTAGCATCCTGACAAAGAAACATACTTCAACTAATGATACGAGTTTGTGGGTGTGATCTATTTGTTCAAACAATGAAAGATGTTCAATTAACCTGTTAAAAAAAAAAGTGTTTGCAACTCTCTGTTGCACTTGAAAGAATAGTTCTCCCAAAAATGAAAATTCGGTCAATAATTACTCACCCTCATGTCGCTCCAAACCCACAAGAACTTCATTCATCTCATGAACACAAATGAAGATATTTTTTGATGAAATCAGAAAGCAACAATTTCCTCTCTTCCGTGTCGGTCTCTGACGCTGTTCACGTGAGCACCACGACATGCGTGTGATGCTGACGCACAAGCCGGCCAATACTAAGGCTGAATCCGAAATCACCTAGCCTGGTTCTACCAGACTCTCATACATTTCATTTGGACAGAGAGTCTGGCCTCTCTCCATTGACAAGTGTTAACTTCCTTGAAGGCGGGTACTCTGTTGAAGTTTAAAACTATTGGATCTGCCCAGAGTCACTCTGGATCTGCCATAACCAATCGCTAACGTTTGGTCGTGACGTATGACGACTCAAACTAGCGCACGACATCAACGTCATCGGTCTCAGCCACTCCCTGTTCGCTGATTGGACCGGTAAAAAATTGACCGGAAAAAAAACAAGATTATACCACAATCCCAGACGTAGTACTGAAGGAAAATGAAAATTGAGCGGAAGTACGTAGGAGGGCGGAGCCAGGCTAGAAATCGCCCCCAATACCCTCAAAAAGGCCATTATTTGAGGGGACAGCCATTTGTGTTGTGTGCACTTATCCTATCCCACATTGCATCGCAAGAACGAGTGTATGCGACGTATGTTCAACGGCGGTCCAAATTCACTCGCTTATTTTCGTTCACTCCAAATGGACAAATGTAGGGAATAGTGAATGAGGGTTTAGGGGGCGATTTCGGATTCAGCCCAAGTAGGCATTCAGGCGTAGAACCCATAAGCGCTGCACTGTTTACAATGTGAATAGCGTCAGAGACTGACATGGCAGAGAAGAAATAGTTGAATAAAATATTTTTTTGCGCACAAGTATTGTCGCACTACATAAAATTAAGGTTGAAACACTGTAGTCGCATGGACCATTTTAACATCGTCTGTAACTTTCTGGGCATTGAAAGTGGTAATAACGTTGCCATCTACAGGGGGGCAGAAAGCTCTCGGATTTAACATCTTTTGTGTTCATAAGATGAATAAAGGTCTTACGAATTTGGAATGACAGCATTTTTATTTTTGGGTAAACTGACCCTTTAATGCTAAAGGAATTGACTTGATTTTATGTTGCATTTGTTGTAATGTAACCTACACAAAGTGTAGGAATAAACACAAAACACCAAGACTGAAACAGATATAGAATTTATTTAACCATGAGTAGGAAAAAAAATACATAGGTGTAAAGGAAACAAGCTGACCCTGTTATAAACACATCACTACTCAGAGAACCAAGAGAACTGGAGAAACAGTGAAATCCAAAACACTTGTTTACCATTAGGTTTTTATCCCCAACACTTAATATTGAATTAAAAACAGCTGCCATTTTTTGATTTTCTTTTATTAAATATCTATAATCTTTTACCATATATATATATGTATTTATTTATATATATATATGCAACATTCTTATTTGAAACATTGTGCAAGTGTTATGCTGGTATTCCATAAATGGTAAACAAGAGTTGGTCCAGTGCATTATATAGTGACATTACCTAAATACTTATTGACTCTCAGCTGATTCAACCACAATCCTGACCATTGAACTACTACCCCTACTGACAGAGAAAAGTCGACTATGAAACAGGAAAAGGAAATTAAAAGGATTTCTAAGGTGAAGCCAGAAACATCTGCTCGAGTGGATCAGAAAAAGGGGGATGGATGCAAGCAATTATTGCCAAGTTGAGCATGTTGACGTGATTAGCATTATGCCGTTTTTGCTTGTCGTGCGCAAGACACAACCTGAAACCATTGTCTTTGACCCAAAGGAAACAAAAACGTCTGAACAATATGGTAATGGCAACAATATCTAAACATGCACAATTTATTATAAGTGACTGTTTTTCAGAGATCAGTGACAGAGTTGTGCACAGAACACAAGGAGGGAGAACAAGAACACTTTAAAAAAAAATAAAGTCTCATCCTACTCTCAACCTTCCTTTCTCCTGGAGAGCGGTAGCAAGAAAACACCTAAAAAAAGAAAACCAGAGAAAGAGACAGAAAGAAAGGAGATCGAAGAGACTGCTATTCTTGCCACAACCCAAACACATGTGCACGCTTTAAACTAACTGGCTCTCAAACCAGGTGAAATGCCACACAAAGCTCAGGGTCAAAGTTGAAATTGTTTGGTGACAAAATGACAGCTCTTTATTTCTGTGACTTTACGATTTCATTGACGCATCTTTTTTTCTCAAAAGTTTCTTGAAGTGAAGGTTAGCAACAATATAAATCTATAATTCAGTGTGCCAACATTTTTACAAAAAATTTGGTTTTGAGTATTACAAAACAAAAGCAAAATGAAAAATGACAAAAAAAAAACTATTAGATATAATACACACATCAACAATTCATGTCAAAGAAAGGAAACGTGATACATTATTTATTCACACTTTACAAAAATCTTTTTACTACAACACCATCAGCAATCCAATATAACCAGACAAGTTGCTTCCAATTAAAAACAACCAGAAGAAAACAAAAACGGACAGATAATGTGAGGAATAAAAAGGGACACCAAAAGGGGAACTATAAGATGGTCCCCCCCCAGTTCATCTATATACTCTTGCTTGATAAAAGTCATTAAAATTGACCTCTGCCTCATGGCAAAAGTAGGTTTTCATTTTTTTCTTCAATTTTTAAAAAGCAATGAGTAGCTGCACCAGTGATCTACAATAAGTGCTTGTCAATCCATTCGGTTTTTTAAAACATGACAAATTCGAGAGGGAGGGGGAAACGGAAAACAAATTGGCTTTGAGAGCACGCAGCAAGAAAACGACGCAGCGCTAATCGCAATGCCACCGTAGACGAAGTTTAAAGTCAGACCGCGCTACGCTGGCCTTGCGTTTAGAGCAGAAAACTGACAAAAACCACCACGTGTGTTTTCATCAGGTCAGAGAACAGGCTTTACAGTAGTAAATCGAGCTTTACACTTGGCCTTGTGGCAGAATGCATTGGATGGCACGACACGAGGAGACAGCCCGTGGTCTAGCAGGAAGTGAAATACAGAACGAGAAATACACAAGCAAAAAAATATACGTAAAAGTGAATTGCCTGAGTCGAGAGGGAGGAAGTGGCAGTAAATAGAGGATGCAAATGGAAGGGGAGTAAAAAAAAATAATTGGAGGAATGGTGGAACTACATGAGAATGATCACGAGCCCGGATCGGCACAGCAGAAACACTCACTTTACTCGACATTGTAGACACCCAAAAAAGAAAAAAACATAAATGAGGATATTGTATAAGTAGATTGAGGCTGTTCAGGTGTTCACTGATAGCACTGGCAGTGCGCTTAGAGAAACGAATCAGTGAGGCACAATGTCACGTGTTCTTGAATATCAAAGTGGGTAACAGGACCACAACACCAGATATCTGCCTCAGTGGAATACATCCAAAAATGATAAGGAAAAAAAATAAAAACTGGTACACCGGGTAAAAAATGGGAACCTGGACAAGTGCAACTTTACACAGCAGATACCTGAAAAAAATTATTTTACACACGCTGGTCTTTTGAATGTTCATTAAGATGAACATTTACAACTGATAGAAATTTCGCTTTCATTTACAATACAATCATTTTCATCCAAATCTAAAAGTGTACGTACAAAAAAAAAAAAGGAAAAAAAAAGATAGATGCAGTAGATCAGGACATTTGTTGCTTGTATACAATCATGTAGAGAGAGAAATAAAAAATAATTAGGAGTGAACTAGTCAAACGTGAGAGTTCGGCCCGCTCTCTTTACACATTAAAAGCCCTTTTTTAAAGGGTTGCTCCTGGAGATCGTACTCTGACCTAAGCTGGTGAAATTCGTTTTTGTCTGTCTTCAAATTCAGCTGCTCGCTCTAAACTGGCCTCGTAATAGCATGATCCAAATTATGCATTTCATGATATTTCGCTTGAGCTGGACTCCCTGCATGTTTCAAAGATATTGCCATTTACTTATATAAAACAAACTTTTTCTTCTTCTGTCTTAAGGTAAAACTTACATGATCACTTGGGGCCCTTAGGGTTTTGAAAAAAAAAAAAAAGAAAAAGTACAGAATGGTAACTTGTGCCCAGAAACGGAGGGAGAAAATTAAACAAAAAGAAAGTGGGTGGGAGTTGGTATAGATAAGACTGACAAAAGTGTCTGCTTCAGTTAAAATCCATGGGAATAAAAGTTTGCCATACCCCATCTCCTCATAAGAGATTCAGATTTATACACAACAGCCCGTGCCTCGCTCCCTCTCCACCGTGAGAGCAAAAGGGCCGGAGCTCCCCCTGCTGGCTCGGAGAACTACCTGCGACCAGGCAGATGAATGCCGTTGACAGCAGGCGGGTAGGGCAGGAGCAGCTCCAGTTGTGCAAACAGGGAGAAGTGATCAGAGGGGATGTGAGGATGGGGGCAGCCAGTGATACTGTTCTCGTGGAGCCAGTGGGGGTCCAGGGGACCCAGTACACCCAGCACGTTGAGCAAAGGTTGAGAGTAGAAGATGTAGTCAATGATGCCCTGAAAAAAGAAAAACAACAGTTTTAAACTTGAAGATGAAAATTAATTTCAAGTTTATTTGCTCCATTACAAGCCACACAAAATATCTGTAGCCATTTGAAATTAGAGGCACCACTGCATTTTAAATATGATCAAAGATGCTACACACATGTAGCATGAGCAGTTGAAGTAAGGGTTAATGCCCGACGAGGTGTCCATTGTCAGGTATTAATGGACGACTGCGAGGTGTGAACCGTCCGAAGCGCAGCGGAGATTCATAAAAAAATTCATGGGTTTTCTCAAAGTAATAACATGTACTTAAATGCTTTAAAAACTATATATATGAAAAGTATATTCAACTCCGACAACGGTTTGATGCTGCAATTGTGGTTTGATGTTGCATGATCCCCAAACTGCAAAAGTACAGTCTGAATAAGATGACCATTTGCTCCTTTATTGTTTGCTGGTTTGAATGGCTCACGCACATTCATACAAAAGACTCGCTATGACTTTAGCGGCTATGATTTTCGCGATATAGCCATTCAGTACACTTGAAATCAAATCACAATAGACTAGTGTGTGAATATTAACTGCAAAAATTCAGCATGTTCTGTGTAAATGAATGGTGCAGACGACGCGCAGTTTCGTTTACCTTTGACACGCTGAAGCATGTGACGCTCAAGCTGTTTTTTGCCTATACGAGGACACGAATGCATGAACTTCCTCTCCAGACTCTAGATCAGCTCTGAAAGTCACTTCGTGAGCATTTAATCGCTTCATTTGAGAAAAACTATCGTCATTTCAAACACAAACTCAAAGGGTCTTCACGGCAACCCGACAATATAAAGGTTTGGTTTAAATTGAAAGAAATATATTACTGTTGCACAGTAAAACTTAGTGTTAGTATTATTATTACATTGGGACATATCTGATACAAATAAATTATGATCAAAACTTTGAGTAATAAAAATTTTTCTTCCATGATTTAATTTAATTTTAACAGTAAAACTCATTCTGCAGCACGCTGTTTGACCAAAAAAAAAAAAAAAAAATGAATTTCTGTGGGAAAAGAAATTCATAGAACCTTAATTTTTCTTTATAATAAAGTTTATATAAAAAAGTTTCATGATTTCAATGACATGATTTTTGATTACAAAAAAAAAAAAAAAAAGGTACACCACGTATCCGTAACACGCCTGCTCCATGACACTAGTTTTGGGGGATCTATTTATTTCACATGCAGGATTTATTTTTATCACGATATTATGAACTCTGTTATGAAAGCCCTAGTTTAGCCTTTAAGTTTTAGAAAAATGAAAAACAGCTAAAACAAACCTTAAAGTCAAAGGTGTAGTTGGTGTAAGGCATCAGGCCGTTCTCGTAGGCACTCTTCAGCTTGAAGCCGTGCGTGATCCTGGTGCTGGAGGTGCCGTTCTTGCCGTTGCAGTTGAAGTTGGTCAAGCTGTCAATGTATCGCAGCTCTTTGAAGTCCTTGTGGGTGCCGTCCACACCACCTGTGCTCAGGTACTCCACCACACCTGTGTGTGCATGAAAATCTCCATCAGTAACTGAGCAAGAGGGAAAATCAAATCTCGAAACGCTCTGGTACTGGCATACATACCCGAGTCAGGTAGAGAGTTGAGGTCAGCGCACAGGACGAGAGGGATGGCATTGGGTTCCCCAGAAACTGAGGAGAGCTTCAGACTGCGAGTGGCCTTATCCACAATGTTCTTCACTTCAGACAGGAACATCATAGTCTGGACAAGCTTCACATCCGAGTACTCGGGGTCCCAGTGCATATGAGCATTGGCCACCAGGAGGAGCTGTTTCTCCATGCCATGCAGAGACTTTCCAGCTATGGAGCAAAAAGAGACACCACTTTAGATACTTGTCAAACCTTAGAGTCTCAAGTGTTATGTTAGCATCAATGAGATACTATTTTATTTCTTAATATTTTTAATTAGTTTGTAATTTCATATTTTCAGTTTTCATTTTTTGTTTTGTTTGTTTATTTTCTTTCTTTAATCCCTTAACACTTATGCATTTTAAAATATTGTCTTAATTTTAGTATAACATGTAATCTAAATGAGAGAAATGTTGTCTTGGCAAACTAGGCAAAATAAAAATGTTAATTTATTTCAGTTAACTTATTTTTAAGTAACAAACGTTTGATCATTTTAGCTAACAATAACCTTGCTGCCCACAAACAATATTAAAACCATATACCAAAATCTACAAGTAATGCAATTTGATATTTGTTAAACATTACATTTAACAGTCTTACTTAATAAGTGTTTAAGGATGAACCAAATGAGAATTAGATGACAAAGCAAAGATAAATGTAAAACCGTAAATGTAAGGAATGAGAATGTACAATTAATTAGAGCTGCACGATTCTGGATAAATTGAGTACCACGATTTTTCTGTTTCAAATAGAGATCACGATTCTCCCATGATTCTGAACAGAGAACAAAACAAAGTAAGCAATTTACTAGAGGTTCTGACAATGTCAATTGCTGCAGTCTATTTAAACAGGCATAATATTAACAAATAAAAAAATAAAATAATCTTTTGAATGAATGATTCAATGACAAATCAAATTTAAGTCACTTGTCGCCACCTACGATATAAGGATACAAGTTTTTTTAAGCACCGAATTACTTACAAAAGTGAATATTTTAAGCGCTACCATAGACATCAGTGTTTATATTGGAACTAAAGTTCTCAGTAACAGAAATAACGATACTGTGTGATTGTAAAGACTGTTTGTGAAGCGGTTTCATACCTATATACATGACAACTGCTCTTTCTTGGTCAGTGGCAGCGTCAACACAGTGAGGCTGCTCCGATCAGGATTTTTCAGGTAGATCACAGGAAGCAGTATCGGCCGATACCGATCACCAATACAGATCATGGGGTCTATTGAAGCCTTCTTTTTCTTTTTATCATGTAGCATTATTTATAGGGATGATCAGGATCTTAAAAGACATTAATTCAGGACTTGAATTTTATTCTGGAAAATTTGGGGAATTCTCCCCTCAAGTGACTTGAGTTTTTTTTTTTAAGGGGGAAGTTGGTGGTGGGGGACTTTTTTTAAAGATTCTTTTTTATTACAATTATATCACCTAAATGATCAAATGTTTGTTTTTACGATGGGGCAATTTTGTTGCACAATAGCTTACACGGCACAAGCCTGATGTCAAACTTTGAATTACATTGACAAAAAAAGACAAAGTAAGCAGTCAGTAATAAAATAAGAACAAATAAACAAATTACAAGCAGTAGCACAAATAAATGCAATAACGATACAAATGACAGAGTGCTCTAAATTTTAAGGAATCAAATGTAAAATAACACTAGATATATTTATTCTTCCCTGAATAAATTAAATACCAATTAATACTAACATTTAGTTACAAAAGTTATTGAGTCAAGAGCAGTGAGTGATTCCTCTCTTTTGTTGTTTGATTAACATTAAATGACAGACAGCAACAGGCATCTATAGGCTGCTGCCACTTTAAAATCTAATGCACGGTTCCAATACACCGTTACATGTGTTTTAACATTTACAATTACGTGAATGCTCGCACGACTAATTTTGCACATGTGTATTTAAACAGAGCAATTAGCCATGAAGAGACCCGAGAGCTGTTTGTGAGGCGGCGTGCGCTCTTTAATGTGCATGAGCGCAGTCTCTGAGAGCGCACGAGTGCTGAATGGTTTAAAAATGCTTGAATGTTTAAACTGGCATGACTTAAAGAGATGTGCAAATTATAAACTTTGGTGACGATGCAACACTGCCCAGCAAGTGACAAGTGTACATAACCTTTAGCATTCTTTTTTTTACCCACACCAGACAGAGATTGAGACGGCGATGCTGCAAGCATGTCACACCACACACCTCGCACAGGTGCACGTCTTTTTGCGTCAGAATGAAAATGTTTCGAAAACCGGCAAATTGAGAGATCGATTATCGGCTGATAGCGATCGGTAGCCGATTAATCAGAGCACCCCTAGAACACATTTGATTGTTTCGCCGTGATTTTGTAAAAGGTTTAAAAGACAATCGCTGAATCGTTGTCATTCAGGAATAAGATCGCATGGGTGTTTGAATCGTGATCTTTTGATTAATCATGCAGCTCTAAATTAATTATAAAAAAGATAGTTTCAGTTCTTGATTATGATTGGCTGAGCCATAAAACCACAATTGTGACCTCATTACACCATTATTCCTCTATGGCAGCCGTTCTGCTAAATGTTGCTGAAAACGGCATTGCATGGAATAATTATTATTAGTTATAAAAATTTAATTTTGTTGCTGGACTTAAATTATTAGTAGATCTGACATGTTTCAAACCACATGTATGATTGTGGTTTAGATTATAAAGTACATGAATCCGAAATATCACTGCAATGCTTCTTTAAACACCGTGTCAATTATGTACTGTAAAAAGTTTAAAGTTAAAAAATATTTGTATATATTCAGTGATTATTTTATATTTTTGTGTCAGTAAATCATACAAATTTAGAGTGCAACTGTAATGTAGAGAAAAGAACAGGGAAAAAGAAAACAGACCAGACTGCTCCATGATCTCTTTCCGCAGCTCTAGTAGTACAGCCACTCCGATGTTGTCCTTGGTCATCACCCTGTTCAACATGGCCTCTGAGCCCTCGGAGTTTGCCATAGCCAGCTGGTTGAACTCCACTGTGTGTTTCTGTACCAGGCTGAACCTGCTCAACACAAAAACAGCAAGGTCAGGATGAGTACACATTATGCAAGAACAACTGTTGTTCTAAAAGTCATCTTGCAGGCATTCTACACAATACAGTGGTTCTCAATCATGGGGAGCCTATAGAAGACCAGGACTGAGAACCAATAAACTAAAGACCTGTGCCCGTTGCATAAAGCACCTTAAGTTTTTCCCTTAAGTATGACACTTAAGGGGCGATTTCCCCTTACCTAAGAGAATAATTTAAGGGTGTTGCATATAATCTCTTAAACGATTCTCTTAGGTAAGGGAAACATAAATTCAGCCATGTCGTCTTATTTTTTGTCCGCGTTACTCTTAAGGTTATGATTTCCAAACCTTATGTTATACTTAGGGAAATTACCATTAAGGGGTTTTATGCAACACTTAACGCTTTTAAGGTATTTCTTAAGTGAAAAAACAGCATTTAAGGGACATTCTAAGCGTTTATGACGTTTCACTTAAAAAAAACGTTAAGTAACGTATTTTTCTGCAACACCCTTAGGTTTAAGGGAAACATAAGCGCGAACTTAAGGGAAAATTTCACTTAAGGTGCTTTATGCAACCGGGCACTGCAGCCTGCTCATTTTTTGCCAGACTCACTTATCCGTTTTGTAGAAAACGGCGCAGCCGTCCACATGTTTGCGGTCAGATTCAGACATAGTCCTGGCTCGGGACTTAGGGCTGAAGAATCCTTCGTAACCCTGTTCCTTTAGCTCCACCAAGAAGTAGTTGTAGTACTGCTCTGTCTCCACTTCCTAATGGGCACAAACGTGACAAATGTGAATGGCTGCATCCAAAATCGCATATGTCCCTACTATATAGCAAGCAAAAACAGTATGTGACAATAGTAATGCACAGTACTGAGAAAGGTAAGCAAAAAGCACCTGGACAACCTACTAACTTCCGGCAAGATTCTGAAGTGTCCATATGATGTACATTTTTCCTACTCCGTGAGGCCACAATAGAGGATTTATGGATGGCAGTGAAGCGACGCAACTAAAGCTGGTCACATGATAATGACCACATGACACATGTAACGCATCCAGATTTCATTCATACTGCACACATTCATATTATACAAAACATACTTTTTTTACCTGTTTCAAAGTACTTATTTAAAAGAAAATGTTTATATTATTCTTTAAGTATGCGATATTGACATAACTTGTGACTAAATTGAAATGGGATTTTAAAAGCACTTTAAAGCACAGTTTTTGCTTTAAAACTTTAAAGCACAGTTCTCTAGCTCGAGTTATTTATGCGAGTGGCTGACAAACCTGTAGGCTGATGATGTCCGCACCACAGTTAAGGATCTCTTGCATGATGGACTTCTTCCTGTACTCCCAGTTGAGGGCCCAGGAGGGACAGTAGCCATAGAGCTGACGTGTGGCGTACTTATCACACAGCACGTTGTAGCACATTACGGAGAAAAGCGCTAAAGTACGAAGGGAGAGGAGGCAAAATTTCAGTGAGGATGTCAAAAATAGTCATTCAACAAGATATAGCTGCTAATATTATTGATAGAGAATATTACTACACAATAGCATTATATTCAGGGCTCGACAATAAGGACTGCCTGATGGACGCGGGCCAGCAAATTTGAACTGGCCCAATCGGTCCCGTAAAAAAAATCCTTAGCGTTGACCCTGATATTTGAAGTAATTTCTTCACTTTTATATGGCATTAAACCTTTTACGAGTTTCTTTCTTCTGTTGAACACAAAAGTTTATATTTTTTAAGAATGTCGGTAACCAGACAGTTGATGGGCACCATTTTTCCATAGTAATTATTTTTCCTACAATGGAAGTGAATGGGGCCCTTAACTGTTTGATTACCAACATCTTTTCAAATATATTGTGTGTTCAACAGAACAAAGAAACTCATACAGGTTTGGAACAACATGAGGGTGAGTAAGTGATGACAATTTTCATTTTTGGGAGAACTATCCCTTTAAGGTATTGTGAAATGTTCAACACAAAGTAGGTCTGTGTACAATTAAATTCAAATCACAATATGGACTAGTAGACCACAAAGAGACTGCCATTTCAACACCAAGTCTGCATGTTCTGCGTGTGTCAAGAGTGAATAAGCAGCACATTTTGGTCTACTGCACATAAGCATGCTGGTGTTTTCTGCGTATGCCCAATCACTATAGATGGACACTTCAGAGTAACCTTTATGAGCCTTTCACCATTTCATTTGGGGCTGGGAAAAACCCTTTACTACAAACCATCAAATTAAAAGTTTGGTTAAACTTGAAATTGTATAGCAAACTGTGAAGCACTAGCTATATTTGACAAAAGCAACTAAGACTATTTAAACAGTTACGTTCTAGGAACTCATTTGATAAAATGTGTTAATCAAAAAAACTAAAAGTTCTAAAACTAAAAGTGATTTTTTAAGGACTCTAAATTTGAAGCAAACCAAACACAGATGGCTAAAATACCAATAATATTACAGAAGTAGGCTATATTACAGAAACCGTGGCTGCAGACCGTCTAATCAAATCTCAGCACTTTGCGTTTTAATTGCAAAACACCTTATCACAAATTCTGAATTATTTGATTAATAGTGCAACCATAGTCTCCTGAAATAAAGGCTGTGCTCTGAGAATGTTTGTTTATTTTTATTATTTGAAAAGTAGTGTCTAAATCGCTGCACTAGGGTAAAGGCGAAGTGAAAGAACAAATGATACAGTTAAGGTCTGTGTAGCACAATCTGAACTGAAGTGAAAGTGTCTCACCTGCTGGCCGTGTTCGGTCTGTATCCTGCAGTGGTATCCATGAGCGAGATGGTGGCTGGTCTATAGATACTATGGCCAGAAAATAAAATAAAAAGTCAGTGAGTGAAACTCAAAAACCATGCAATAGCTCAAACAGATATGGTCTGAACAATGCCATGCAAGAACATAGTTATTATCCCCACGGTAATTCAGAGCAAATCAAAACAAAGTGTTCAATAAGAGAACAATGCCGTGACTCATTTCATTGCATGAAATTAATCTGCACTAAAAGAGCATGTACAAGAATAGAAGCTTTTCAGTGATCGCTGCGCAAGCGGGGCAGCAGTACAAGAGTTGACTCACCACGTTTGGTGCCTGCAAGATTGTCCAGCAGGTAGTTGAGGAGCCGGCGTGTCCCATCAGGCTCTTGGTAGAGGTTCAAGATTTCTTGTGCAAGAGGGTTTCCTACAGAACACAAACAAAAATTAAGTATGACAGGAACATGGAGAATTACAGAACCAGTACATGGGTCATACTAGAATTGCATTTCCAACTGAATCTCTCAAATTCCACTAATCACATAATTGTGAATCTAAGAAAAAAGAAAATAATAAACTGCATAATGGGAAAACTAACAATTTAAAAGAGCGTTAACATTTTGACAGGCACATTTTTTTTTAATTATCTACACACTTTTTATAATTAAATGTTGCATATTTTAAGAATCGAAATAACTATATATTATATATATGGCCCACATCACTTTATGGAATGGCGCGTTTTAAAAAGCGTACTTTACAGTTTCTATCTAAAAGTAACAGCTTGTGACTGCAATTGTGGAATGACCCAGATAACAAGTCTAAAATAACAGACTAGTGTCATGCACTTAAAGAATAGTTACTGTAGAGAAACAAAACATCAACAACTAACTAGGCCCGCATGGATTCATACTCTTTGGCCATTGAATGTGTATGTATTTTGTCAGATTTGATTTATGTATTTTAGCTACCAATAAGCTCAGTAAAAAAAAAAAAAAAAAAAACACTTTTAACATGTCTACATCTATTCTGTAGATTTCCCTAAAACCAGCACATAAAAAGCAAAAAAGACCATCTGGGCCTGCACAACTGAAGTTGTATGGGTTATAAAAGGAAGTAGTACCTTTCAAACCCAACGTTTGTAACTGAAAGAGTTTTCCAAGCTCAAAAGGCAGAACTCGTAACTGGTTGTTATTTAAAAGCAGTTCCCTGTGAAACAAACAAAACAAAAAAAAAGATAAAAATTTGCATGCCATAAAAACAATCACACAGCAATAAGCATACAGCGATACAAAATGCTACATTAAATCCAACGTCAACAGGCCATTTTGGCGTATGAACCCCATACTGCACAAAATCTATCGCACCCCAGTGCATTTCAACTGTTGGATAAAATCCCAACCACTTTAAAGGTACCTAATACAGTAGCATTTCGGCTCCTCTCAGAACATGATTTATAACCATCCACAGCAGCAGTAATCACACTAGCAGAGAAGTGGTAACATATTTCAACCTGTGACAAATGAAATTGATTCAGAGCAAACCACTGTGTCACCCACATATGAGAACAGTGGTGTTCAGAGCTCAAGCCCTTGATGCAAACTAACGTCACCTTTGAAGAATAAAGGACCTAATTAACAATACCCATAGGCTCAACGACTCGCACAACAGCAAGTATTGGGGTTAAAAAGTCTCTGCACACTACCTCAATAGCCTTATCCATCTGCCTAACATCAAACCACAATCTTTACACAGTGTGCAAATACACAGCCAATTAGCCACCCACCTGAGAGATACCATGTTGCCTAGCTCAGCAGGCAGGCTCCTGATCTTATTGGACGAGAGGTCCAGGTACACCAAGTTGTGTAGTTTGGCAATGTCGGGTGGGATTCGCGAAAGTGAGTTATCACTGATATGAAGAGCAGTGAGGTGGGTAAGGGACCATAATGATGTACTCAAACTTCTCACTTTCCCTGCAAAGACAACAGAACGTAAACATTAAATTGTGCACTTAGGGACGTGAAAAGTGGACATTATTTATATCCACTACTGTAAAGAAACGGGCCTGCTTGCATATGTTTACATGCACATATTAAATAATCAAATGTGTTGATTATTTCCATTATTGATTAGTTACAGATCTACAAAAAAAAGGTCCACATTTTAATTAACATTAAATGGCATTATATTACTGCATTATTTATCGGCAAGATTTTAAAAGTGCAAAATAGGCTACAACAGCCTAAAGGCCAAAGGATATATAGTTCTAAAAATAAGAAGGTAGCAGAGTCCACAACAACTTTTACAGCAGAGAAACTATATAATTGCAATCACTTTTAGAAAGATTTTTCCCCCCAGCTGATGAACAAAAACATTTACAGCCAATCAGAATCAATTCTGCTTTGAAGCAATTAATTTTGATCAAAGATCATGAGCACTCAAATTTAAAATAAAAAAATAGGCACAGATAAATCATATATAATAAATACTGCAATAGTTAGTCTATAAATAATAAGACTAGTCCATTTTATATTCATGGTGACTTAAATTATTTCCAGCTTGTCTCACCACGGAGCAAATTACTCGTAGTACAAACATTTTCCTTTGGAATAATGAAGACAGATGATTCACGCACAAAGAGCAGGGATGCATATTAAAATATGCATAAATAATAATAAACCAGAAGTAGCATGCATTTAGAAAATGTATATCAACTTTAAGTTAACTGGGTCTATTTTGATTTCATTTGTCTTTGACATGTTGGCCCCTACTGAGAACCCCAACATTACCAACAATCTCCAACTCTGCCCAATATGACTTCTTCCCATTTGCCGCCTCCTCAGTGGACATTATCGTGTACATCCGCCTTGGGTCAGGCGGATCATATTTTTCCTTGGGCATCCCTGTAATACTGAAACACAAACAACAAATCACTTTCAATACTGATTGAACACCATTACAGAAAATGTATTGCGCATGCACTTTACATAAACATGAAGCTGCTTGTATCCTGACATGAAATGGGTGCAACTGTGCAAAGAACAGGTGAAATGCCTAGTGAAAAGGACACTGAAACCCCCCTGAGTGTGAGAACACAAACAAAAGCAATTCCAAAATCAATAGCCGAGGCGATTTTTCCATACTCGCACGCGCGCACGACGTCACTACGCTTCTCAAATTTACATAATGCAGCTTTCAAATGCGGTGATTAAAACGACCACGAGTATGATTTTAATAGTATATAACAAATCAGCACTCAAAATAAAAACTTTGAGCAAAGTTAAGAAACAAACATCTATCGCTGGTAAATCCGCGTTTAAGCGCGAGCAGCTGGCACTGTGGGCAAAGGGCTACTGTATAAGCAAATTCGACTTATGTACCACGTCTGGGTACAATTTTAGTCATACATGTCACAGAAAGAAAATAAAGTCGGCTCATATTACAAATCCCATTAAACAAAGGTGCAACTGAAGTCCTTGCAACGGTCTACAACTGCACTCCACTCCATATAAACAAGGTGCCAGTACATTTCCATTACATAACTGATGTGTTAATCGCCAACTAATCACTTAACCAACAGGCCAGAGGAGCGTCAATTTTGGTCTTTCATCATCGCTGTGCAACTCAACCCAAACAAAAACACCACCACCTCGTGTTTATTTCCTAGAGCCACGTTACAGAGCTAGGACTGCTAGCTGAGCGAGCCTGGCTCACGAGGGGAACAATGTGTCTTAATGAGTCGATTAAGAGCAAGCAATTAGGAAATTAATTGACTTTAGATCGTGCTCGAGACAGATTTGCTATCTAACGTTAACTGCTGAAGTGAATTAGTTTGATCGGACCCCCTACAATGTTAGCGCTGCCCGTTTACAGTAGGGAACCTCTCTTGGCAAACATCGAGTTAACTTTGCAATACATTTGTGCGATGTTAATCGCCTGGAACACACAGAAGTAAACTAATAAGAGGTTTTATGATGTTAATAAATGCATATCGTGTTAGCCTATGTAGCTTCCCTACGGACACAGCAGGCTGCTTACATAACCAACAACACCGATATCAGCATTTACATTTGTCTCGTTGATCATTTCATCCAATCAGTCATCGTTTTCAAAGTGCACGGGAACGCAAAGTGGAGAAAATACAAATTAGATCTTAACGTTACAGATCCTTAATTTCCTCTGTTCAGATTGAGCAAATTAGCTTATACGCTAACTGGCTAACAGGCGATTATACGTTCACAAAACTAGACCAACACTACGCGCAAAGCAGTAGGAAAGAAACATATCCCCTTGCTTATGTACCACTAGATACAACTGGAACGCCTCAAACGCGTATTCGTTTTACCTGTAAGCTCATACCAGTTCACAAAGACGAGTGCGCGTTTCCTTTGTTTCTGATCCGCTGCTCTTTCTCCTGATGGCAAACAAGCATCATGGCGGCCGTGAGAGTTTCAGAGCACGATAAGAAGCGCTCCGCTCATTGGCTGCCCCTGAAACGAGCGATCTGATTGGCCCGCTTGTCCACTCGACGCCTCCAAACTGTTTACGCCAGCGAGGCAGGCCGAAAATGGGAGTCACAAAAATAGGTCAATTTTGCGGATGTTCATGTTGACAAGTAGAGTACAACAAAAATGCACTTTGCTATAAATCATTATGTGATGATAATAGTCATGACAATTGTAAATAGGGGCGTTTTTTGTTATATAAACACTTTAAATAGGCTATTTTGTGACTGGTATTTGGGATTTTAATTGCGTCAACGTTTATGTGAACGTAAAAATCAGACGACATGTGCAAAATATGCGAATCATTTAATTATCTGTATAACTTACCAATAGGTCTTATCAACCACGTAGAATAATATGTGAAGAAACAGTTTTTAAGAAAATAAAATATAGTCTGCTATAATTAAAATGCGTTTGGTTGCAGTACATTTGATAAACACTGGATGGCATCATTTAGCTTTACACAACTCAGGGCTTTGTTGAAAATTGAATAGGCCTAGCTGTATACACACTATATAATACACACAATACCTGTTGTTTTGTCAATAGTACCTGAAACAGGCATTAAATGACTAGAATGTTGTCAAAGAGCCTATGACCCCTGTCTACCGTTTGAAAGCGCCTACGATGAGCACGTGTCGGAACTGGACATTGGAGCAGTCGAAGAAGGTCGCCAGTTGACTCCCGTTTTATTTTACGTCACGTGGATGGCCATGTACGTGTGCGCCTGGAGAAGTGATGTCAAGTGTTTCACTGGCCTCCAAATTTCCCCAGATCTCAATTTAAATTAATCATCTGTAGGATGTGCTGAACCAACAGCGGCTCCACCTTGCAACCTACAGCACTTGGATGATCTGCTGCAAATGTCTTGGTGCCAGATCCCACAGGACACACCTTCAGGGGTCTTGAAGAGTCCATGCCTTGGTGGGTCAGCGCTTTTTTGGCAGCACATGGAGGGCCATGGTGACTTTAAGGTCTTTGTGGAAGCTCATCTGTGTATTCAATGGATACAGATAATTTGCATAACGTGGACACAGTTCTCCTTAGAACTTTGATTGGGGTATATTAATGAAATGCAGTAATATTACATTGATTTATTTAGGATTTTATTCTTATTTTTTGAATTTGTAATGCTTATTGGATTGTTTTTATATTTTTATAAATCATATTAACAGATGTGTAATTTTATATAACTGATTAATTCATAATTAAACCACAAACATAGAAAAAAAACACTTCAAGAAAATGACACATTGATAATAATAACTACATGTACTTCAACTATTATTAAAATGGAACACGAGGAATTATTCCAAACAAGTCGTTTTGAGCATTGATGACTATCAAACGCAGGCCTTACTAACAGAAAGCATGCGCTGATGAATTCACCTCATATCAAACCTATTTCACCACTGATATGTTAAAGGAGTGCAGGCTTTTCAATAATCTGAGCTTGAAATGTGGGATGTAAAGATTTGGTGACAACACTGAAACTGTCAAGAAATAATCCTGCCATAAGCACAAACACACTCCCACCTGCTGAGGGCTAAATATAGTTTCATCCCTGACATCTTCCACATAATGATGCATGCAACCAGGCTATACCTTTCATGATAGAACATTAATTGGTCTGAGATCTTGAGGTCAGGCTGAGGCCTTGAAGATACCTTGATGTTAAACGTGCCTTTTGTTTAATTAAGTCAGATTCAGGATATTAACAAAGCACATCTGAAACAAAAATAATAATATGCAATCTAAAACCAAAGCATTTTAAATACATATGTTAACTGAACGCTCATTAAAGTATTTTCTGTCTTTATCCATACATGCATCACAGACGAATTCTGTCATTGTTGTCTGAAAATCTAATTTCCAACACATTTCAAATTAAATTGTGAACATTTTTTAGATAAAACAACCAATTCCTTAAGGCTAATTTCACAGCTAGCATTTTATGCATTCTAAGTAAACGCAATTAAACAATGTTTTCGCACCATTTGCATAATTTGACAAAATTATAGCTTGATTGTAAATGACACAATATAATTAGCTTCACATGATATTAACCTTGGTTTTCTTTGTGTTCTTCAAGTCTCATATTTCACCTTTCACTTAACTGACTCGGTTGTCTCCTTGGTACACTAACACTAAAATTATTGAGAAGGGACAAAAGTGATCAGTGTAATGGAAATGATAAAAATATAAAATGATAAAAAGTGATTTTATACAATACATATTAAAATGGCTTATGTTTGTTGCACTGTTTAAATTATTAGTTGTACTTTTAAACAATCATATTTTTGACGATTCCCAGGGGTGAATTGGCCAAATCCGATTGAAATTTTATTCAGATTGTAATCCTTTTACATTCTTTTTCTAATCTGTTCAATAGTAAACAATTTATCGGATTGAAAACCGAATCTGGA
This sequence comes from Phoxinus phoxinus, assembly GCF_949152265.1. Classification (NCBI taxonomy): domain Eukaryota; kingdom Metazoa; phylum Chordata; class Actinopteri; order Cypriniformes; family Leuciscidae; genus Phoxinus; species Phoxinus phoxinus. The sequence goes on along the minus strand of NC_136892.1, from coordinate 14,199,566 downwards.
AAGTTCTGCGAATGTGTAATGACGTAGAAATGGTAGGCCTATATGACGCATGGAGTGATGGAACGAGCTGTTGTGGTTGTTGGATATTGTGTCCTAAATGACTGTCGGGTCAATCTATAATTCTCCTTCCACTCACTGTATGTGAAGTGGTGCAGGACAGTCTTTGCTACTGACTCTCATCCACAGGCTTTTGTTTTGGGAGAGGGAAGGTGTGTTTTTACTGCTTGATAAATATAAGCAGCACAAGTGGCACAAAGCTCCATTTGCTCATAGTCTCAGATATGACCCGAAATAGATAAATATTAGTCTAGTTTTTAAAACAAAGAAAAGAAGCAGTGGGATATGGTATGTGCAAACAGTGGGCAAATCTGTCTATATTTGCACATGCGAGATAAGCACATCAACCTGATCGCTTTATTTAGCATTCATAAACACCATGGGTGGATTTATCAATAGGAATAATTTCATTCCGATTGAAACAAAAGGTGCGCATGTAATTATCAAATTAAAGTGATTTTGACCTTGGATGCATGCAAACATATTGTAGGAGACTGTGAGGGACCAAGCAGTCAAGGGCAAAGAATGCAGGATTTCCAAACAAAGAAAATTATTTCGTAAATGCCAAACAAAGTTACAAATTAAATTACTTGAAAACTGAACAAAATAAAGTCAGGTCTGGGCCCATAAAAAGGGTCAACTGAACAGAACCAAACTTAACAGTAGTAATCAAACCAACTAAGCATACCAAACTAAACAAAAAAACATGACCTCCCAAAGGACTAGTCCATTACACACACACACAGGGAATAACACAAACATTACCTAACATTAAAATAAATGATCTCATGTTTAAATTCGACATGAAATGAAAATTGACCCTATTTACTTTGTTAGCGCATATTACTAGTCTTGTGGTGAACAATTACCGTAATACGTTCAAGTTAATACACAGAAAAAAAATGGTTTGCCGTGGCCCGTGGTAATCTTTCATCAAAATATGAAAAGTTACTTCCGGTCTGGAATGGCGTTCCTTTTCTGATGACGTCAGTTTGACGGGTTGGGTTGAAAACGCACTCCCCTAAAACCGTTAGTCTGCTATGAGCAGAGATGGAAAGGAGGAGGGCTAAATCAAAACCCTGCCCTCTGTTCAATATTCCGTTTCACTTGGAAATACGTCACAAGACTGAAGAAAAGTCGTTTGCAACTTCCAGTTCACGGGGACTTTAACCACTACAGACACGTCAGAGTCAGAAGCAAACGTCAGATGACTAGCCGAGGAAAGGCTGTTCCAGGCGGGGTACATGAGCGCCGAGCGCCCGATGATTGCCTGGAATGGATCTCACAACCTGGATCAAATTTTCATAAATCTTTATAAATAAACCACAGATTTGAGCTTTAAACAACTACATTCTCGCCTAAAAAACTCACAGTACTAACAGTAGTATTATATTTCAACTTTATATGAATAAATGGCGCTCCTTATGTTGTCATTCCCCTTGTAGCACGCGCAAGTGGCGATTCTCTGTCAACCAATCAACGTTCTGCAGTGAGTATAGCTCCACCCTTTACGTACCGTACCATTGTGCTACAGTAGATACCCCAACGGAAGGGCACCGAAAAAGTGGTACGGTGGTTCCGCATTTTGGTACCATTCACAACTTTTGACAGTGGAAACGCAAATAATTGCTTACCGTAGTACCGTACCACACCGCTCAGTGGAAACGAGCCATTATTGGAACGGACCTTTTGTGTGGCAACGTCATAGGCCATCACAGAGACAAATTTAGGAATAATAGGGGCACACTATATTAAAAGTTTGGGATTGGGAAAAAAGTAAAATGCATAGCTAATATAAATGTTGAAGACACAATAAAAAGTTTCCTAGACAGTTTTAGTGTGATCTTAATCTAACAAAAAGTTCTCAAGTTTAATAAACACCAAGTTACAAGAGGTAATGATGTGGTTTAAAAGAATATGTTGAATATGAAACTGCAATATCTGATCTAATATTAGAGCTGTAATTTATATATTTTACCAAGCCCCAACTTTTACTGCTCTATAATTCAAAACAAACCAGCGATGTAAACATTTTATCATCTACATGTGCCCAACTGAATCCACATCATCCAATTAGCACCTACATTCAAAAGCGGCAGTTTAAGTAGCATCCTCATTTAGCAGCCACCCATTGAAATCTGACAGATGCTTTTGCCGCATTCACTTATCTGAGCATTGCAAGGGTTGCGCTTGTCAAATGTTCTATCATCTTGTGTTTCTCTATCTTCTAGCACCCACTTCCGCTTACTGTGCAGATGTGTGCCAGAAAGCTCTCCAATGCAGTGACTTAACACTTTGAACTGTAGGATTCATTTAAATGACTATGATTGAGACATCCCTGCCAAAAGCTATTGAATGGCTTTCAATAGCATGCAAGAGTCAGCGTTATCAGCTCTTTCAAGAAATCGAACGCCTCGGGTTATATAAATCAAACACTTGATAATTATCTCAGCGCGGTAGGAAAGTAGTCTGGTAATGTCATCATTTCCCATCTCTAATGAATAGGCACTGAAGGTCAAAGGAAAAAGGAAAGGTTGTACTAGAAAGAAGGAAATCTTTAATCTTAGTATGCAGTGCTGCATAATATGGTATGAGACCCTGTGGCATAAAGCTTCCATCTCTCTTTACTCACCAATTCTTCCAGTCACATCATATTTCATGTTCACTTTTGATTCATATTCATTGGTGGATGGCAGTTGTACAGTGTAACTGAGTGATATAGAGGACTTAAACATAACAACTTCAAAAAGAGTCTTACTTTGACTTTGTTACCAAGACAATGAGAAATGCCAAGATCAACAAACAGTGTTATACAAAGAGTACAATAAACAGAATAAAGCAAATAAACGGACTAATTATTGTTTACTGTCACTCTCCGTGTTTGAATTAAAGAGGATTAAGCATCTTTTGTTTGTAATTGGCTTATCGGAATGTGGAAATCTGTAATGCGCTTGTTTTGATGGAATTATACGTGTTGAATATCACTTGTCAATAAATCCCCTGTGTAAATTTTTTTATTCATTAGCAACTTTCTGGAATATATTCAGGGGTTGAAAGTGAAACACCTGGTTTTAGGCTACAATCATTTATTAGTATGGTGTAGGGCCTCCTTTTGCGGCAAATACAGCATGTATTCGTATTGGGAATGACCGATACAAGTTCTTCACATTGGCCAAAGGGATTTTGAGCCATTCCTCTTCCAGAACAATGGCCAGGTCACTATGTGATACTGCTGAAGGAAAACGTTTTCTGTCTGACTTCTCCAAAATATCCCAAAGTGGCTCAAAAATATTTAGATCAGTTGACTGTGCAGGCCATGAGAGAGGTTCAACATAGCTTTCATGTTCATTAAACCATTCCGTCACAAGTCTTGCTGTGTGTATTGGTGCATTATCATGCTGTAAACTGCACCCCCTTCAGGGTACAATGTTTAAACCATTAGGAAAATCCCTGCACATGGTCCCTCAGAATGGTTCGGTAGTCCTTGGCAGTGACGTGCACATAAAACACAGTAGGGAATGCCATGATATTGCTGCCCAAACCATCACTGATGCAGACATTACCCTAGATGCCATGTTGTGTGGATTGCAATATTTTATGTACAGCTGTGCTATTGCTCTGCTAATTCAACCTTCACACTCTGCTCTGACTGATGGAATGTAAAATCAGTGAAGATTGGTCACCAGGCTGCACATATAGGTGTGAAACCTCCAACACTGGCTGCGTCCGAAAGGTGAAAAATGCTGCCTTCGGCAGATGCATTCCAAAGTATGAAGGCATCATGGCATGTCCGAATCCAATGTTAGCTTCACTTCCTGTCTCCTGAGATTCCTTCATCTGAAAGATTTTTGAAGGCAGTATTGATGTATCTGTAATAAAGTCCACTTTATTACAGCGAGTAGAGTTGAAGAACCCAAGTGTAGCAAATAAACAAAATACAAAATAAACGAAGACTTGACTTGAAACATGACCTTAAACTTGAACGAAATCTCACCAACAGCAGCTACAAGGATCAAAGCTAGACAAAAGGAACAATGAAACACGTGGGCTATTTGTACACAAAGACTAATGAACAACAAGAACCCCCTCAACATAATGAAACAACAAACTGATCAGAAAGTGACACAATCGTTCAAAAGGCGAGAATGCAGTCCGCCTGACGATTTATGTAGGAGACTAGCGTAATGTTGTCCACCCGCACTAGGACATAGTACCGTTTACAGCTGGAGAAAGTACTTCAGGGCCAGAAATACAGCCATCAATTCAAGGCAATTGATCGATATGATGACCTCTCCAGATCTCTTGGGCTGGTCAGTCATCTAAGACCACTCCCTAGCCAGTACATTAATTTTCTGTCGTTAGCATTTTGCGACGACATCAAGCACCTAGAGTGGGACCCAAGGTGAGGAACCTTTGTCTGAGCCACATAAAAAAGGGAACGAAGCCCGCAGCACGTAACCCTTATTTGCCTTGAAGGATTGGCCCTTTGATGCAATTGTCTGGGTTTGAGCCACAACTGAATCTGTCTTTTGTGCAGAAGGCCCATAGGTATCACCGTGGACGCAGCTGCCATAAGACCTAGAATTCTTTGAAAGTAATTTCCTGACCTAGCCTGATATTGCTCAGGGTGTTTAAGATGGACTCAACACATGTGGGAGATAGCTGTGCCTGCATGGTGACCGAGTCCCATACAACCCCTTAATACATTGTCCTCTAGTAGGCAGGAGAGAGAACACTTTTCTTAGCATTCAGTCTCAACCCCAGTGATACAAGATGAGCGAGAACGTCATCCCAATGTTGAAAAGCAAGCTCTTGAGGCTAGACCAAGTCGTCTATGTAATTTAAAATGTGGATGCCCTGGAGTCGCTGAGAAGCCAGAGCTGCATCCATGCATTTTGTGTATGTGCGGGGTGACAAGGCTAGGCGGAATCGGAGAACTGAAATCAAAATCTTGAGGAAAGCCTTCCCAGAAGAGTGGAAGCTATAGCTGTCATGGGGGACCCCCTTTTATTTCTCCATAATATTATCTATGTATTTAGAATACAATGCCATTAAACTTCCTGTTGGTGTAATGGTCAGTTGTCTCAATACGGTTGTCCATATAGTGTATTTCAATGCTTTTGCATTTTCTTGATTTAAAGAGTGCAAATGTTTTGAAAGAAAATGCTGTTTCCCAGGGGAACGCAATACTTTTTTTAAAGCAAGAAAACAAGAAAAAGGTTTTTGTGAGTGAAAGCAAAAGCAATGAAATAATAATTTTCCATGTAATTTATTTTACCATCACCGTGTCCTTTTAAATTCTCCATTCAATTGAAAAGTCAGAATCATATATTCTTCTAATGAATATAAATTGATTTTTTTACTAGTATTACAACAATGAAACAGAATGTTGTTTGCTCAAGCAGAGGTGAGAGATCAGGTTTTGGTTTACGTTTTTTTCTTTTAAAACTAAGAAGCTGGGTGTGCAAGTCAACGTGAACAAAGAAACTGCCTGTGGATCTGAATCATGAACAGAGAGGGCCCTGGGATTTCCCTTCAAGCTGCAGCGGCCTGGGAATTTGTCACAGGGGTCACATTTTGACCTTTGACAGAGCTGTGACAGATTTTCTTTTTCTGTGTCTCGCATAATAATTCAAGGTAAAAAAAGGTTGTTTTTTTCCTTTGTTGTCTCCCTGTTTAATTCTCACACTCACACCCCCATGTTCTCACCTCCAGTGAGCGCATCTCTAGAAATAAGAGCAATGTTCCTCTTTGCATAACAACCTGAATGGCCAAGTACATCTATATTGAGGAACGCAGGTGCCATTGTGGAGAGAAACAGTGTGGGCCATTAAATGAATTAAACTAGGGCCTGGTTTCACAGACAAGGCTTAGATTAAGCCAGGATTAGGCCTTAGTTCAATTAGGAAATTTAGCTGTTATAAATATGCCTTACTGGTGTGCCTCTTGAGACAAAACAATGGCACCGATATATTTTAAGATATGTCAGTGGAAGTTGCTTTCAGTTAAAACAGCTCAAACATGCATTTTAATCAGGGACAAGCCTTAAGCCTTGTCTGTGAAACCGGATAGATGTTAAACACAAAAAATAATGAGTGCTGCATTTAACCTTTAACAGCTTTTTCTTGACTGTATGGTCTCCCATGTTACTAACATTGTCAAATCAAGTGGAGTTGGAGTTAATTTACTATCTGACTCTGCCAATGTGTCCAGTTGCCACAATGAGAGGACACATATAAGGATGTTCCCCTAAAGCTCTTCACGAGTTCACACTTACATCATATTAAACAGAGTATGTGTATTTGACATGCTGTCCGGGGGAGGGCTCCGTGCTCTGAATTTTGGCCTAAACCCAGAGTATATTCTTGAGGGAGGCTGTTAAACTGTCAACGAACAGAGGTGAGTTTGCTGTATATATATATATATATATATATATATATTATATACCTCTTAACTCGTTGATTGGGTTGATTGAGTTGATTGATTGTGCTCCACTCCTGTTAAATTAGGTTTGATTATCTGAATGTGCTCCACAGGTGTTTAATTTGGTTTAATTATCTGAACATGCTCGTCCTGAACATAGTTCACAAATCACGACCAACATGCCCCATTAATCATCAGATGGACCTTGCCGGCCAAAACTGAGTGACGGACTGTCACAGACAAGATGCCACATAGTTTATTAAACAGGCTAACAGAGCATTTAATGCATTCTGGGGGCATGCCATGATTTTACATCATATTGTACCACAACATGGCCAAGACCTCAAATCATTGAGTCTGAAAGAAAAGGTCCTACTACAGCCTTTTACTCAGATTTTCACATACTAGCCATGAATCTGGCCTTTTCTCGTGAATTGAAATTTTAAAGGCAACACTTTGGTTTATCGTTCATGCAACAACTTGGCTTCTTTTCCAAGATCTATTGATTCATTCTAGTGTAGAAATTCAGCCAGGAGCAAAATAGTTCATAGAAACCTCCAGTGAATGTCATCCCACATCCATTTAGTATTTCTATGCAATGCATTTGTCTTAATTAGAAGTTTTATTAAACCGCCATTTACTTTTTTAGTATTTTTGTATTTAATATTTAACTTTTTCAGTAAAATGTTAGTTTTTGCTTTAAAAAAAACGATTTGTGTTTTCAGCATACACACATGCATCATGTAATAAATTTGTAAGAACAATAAGCTTAATCCAAGAATTATCCTCTGAAATTGTCTTAATATCTAACTAATATCTCAAAGTCTTTCTCAAGTAAATTTTAAGGATCTTCAAAATATATTCAGTACTGAAGAAAATGTTAATACTGAAATTGTACTTCATGTGGTAACATCTGAAGTAATTGATTTGATCAAAGTCAGCCAGAATGAACCCAAATGATGCTACAACAACAAATATTTTTCTGTAACAAAATTAAGTGCAACCAACAATGTAACATTGATTATAAACCAAGCTTCTGATTTCAGAACAAATTTCTATTCCCTTTTTCTATTTTTTTCCCCCCAGGAATGTTTTTGAAATAATTTTCATGTTGTCTCTTTGAATTGAATGAAGACAGTGATCAATCCCAACAGCACTTTAAAGGATGATAATTAACACAAATGAACAATGAAATCTTGGTTGATGAGACTGCTATATATTTGGCCTTTTTCTCCCCCTTTGAAGCTTTAAATAAGGAGCTTCATTAGCTGAAGGGAAACCAAAATTGGCTGGAGCGGAAAACAGTTCAAGGCTGTGTTTTGTAAAACATCTATCTGTATAATGTGTAGCAATGGCGTCAAAGATGGCTACAGCTGTGATGCTGGTAAACCCACCAAATCATTACACACACTGAGGGAGTTCAGCATCCTCGAGTCCATAAACCCCCAGAACCCACTGACCGGGGGGATACTCCACAGAAAAGTGTGTGTTTGCCTGTGAGATTCCATTCATGATATGTGAGCCAATATGCAGACAAAGAATAAGAAATATGAAGTGTTATATAGGTTATATAAGAAATATAGGTGTTACCGCATCTTAATTATGGGAATCCACCCAAATATGAAAGTGCTGTCATCATTTGGGCAATTCGAGAGCAGACGGCTGACTCAAGAACTCAAGACAGAGCAGCTTCTCAAGAACGGCTGCACAAGCTCTGTTTATGAGACACGTGATCATTGTCATGTGGTGAATCCGGCCAATCGTGGAAACGCTGTGTCGTCATCAGAGCTTGTGCAGCCATTCTTGAGAAGCCACGCTGACCGAGTCAGTCGTCTTCTCTCGAATCGCCCTTGCGCTACTTTGATTTTGGTACTTTGAAGCCTATTGTCGTGAAGTCAACAGGCTCTACCATCACTCCCTCACATATTCACAGGTACCAGAGTATTGATCACCTGCACCTGCACCTACACTATGGACTACTTATCTCCTGCGATATTACCAAAGTGATTCTCCAGTGATCCTCTCCTTCACCTGCAGGCCTCAACCATTACCTGTATACTCACTTGTACCATCCGTCCTGGCAGTGTGCAGTCTCTTATCTGCAACTTGAAATGACCATTTACTGTACTCACCTGAGATGCCATTACCTGCAAAACTGACCGAGTCATAACCAACCTGTTATCTCATCGTATTACTGTCTCTGAGTCTGGAATTTTTGGGGGTATTTCATGTATTAAATGTTATATGTGCCGCAGCAGCATGCTCACTCTAGCCCCTTTCACACAGAGATTCCGGAAAATACACGGATAATGTGATTGATTTTGGTTCATTCACACGGCCAGTGATTTTCCGGGATCTGTGAGTGCGTTCACACACATCCCTGGTAAGATCCCGTAAAGACACGTGACGCCAGGATGAGACGTGTAACGTACGCGTCGAAAACATGTACACTAACGCATCGCGTACCGTTCCACAAAGCTGGCGAACGATCTCAGCTTTAGCGCGGATAGTAAGGAGCTCCTGGTCTCTGCTTCGTTCCAGTTTGCCGACATTTTTTCGTTCTTTCTTTGTTGATGATGAACACAAACTGTCTTCTAAGAGCAACAGAGTCGCGCGATGGCACGTGCGTCATCACTACGACAAACCCCTTACGGCATTGATCCTGCATGGCTTTTGTTCACACAGGACGCGTTCCGGGAATGATCCCAGCAATGTTACTAGGTCCCCAACCCGGGATCGATGCCGGCATCGATGCACGTCCCGGGACGTGTTTGCGTTCACACAGAAGGCACTCTGGCAATTTCCCGGCAATTTCCCGGCAATTTCCCGGGACCAACACGCTGTGTGAAAGGGGCTTAAGTGAATGTATTGGGAGTAGCAAGTCTCTGCACTTGCTCTGCTTAAGGAGCAGCATAGATTTATTCCGCCAAGACCAAATACATTGTCATATCTCTCAGAGAGTTGTCATGACAGAACTTATATTTACATGCATTTTATGTAAGTATCTGCTATAAAAAAATCTAATTGATTAAAATGCCCCTATTATGCTATGGTTCCTAATTTTGTTTTGGAGGTCTCCTACAACAGGTTTACATGCATCAAAGGGGGGGGGGAAAACACACATTAATTTTCCCATAATATACACCACATTTTTCAATGATTCTCAAGTGACTCATCCAATGATTCAGTCTTTCTAACAAGCCTGCTCTGCTCTGATTGGCCATATGGCCCAGTCTGTTGTGATTGGTCTACCGCTTACCGCGCTTGTCGGAAGCTAAATGACCATTACCACATCTGAACTTCAGCTCCAGAGACTTCCTAAAACTCAATGATTATACACTGTGGGGAACCAAGCAGTCAAGGGCAAAGAATGCGGGATTTCCAAACAAAGAAATTATTTATTAAATGCCAAACAAAGTTACAAATTAAATTACTTGAAAACTGAATAAAATAAAGTTAGGTCTAGGCCCATAAAAAGGGTCAACTGAACAGAACCAAACTTAACAGTAATCAAACCAACTAAGCAAAGCCAAACTAAACTAAAAACATGACCTCCCAAATGACACACATGGGGAACTTATATACACAAAGGACTAGTCCATTGCACATACACAAGGAATAAAACAAACATTAACATAATTAAAATAAATAAAGCAATTCATTTCAGAATATGAAGAAATAGGTCATAAACAAAGTAATATACCCTAATAATTATAGTCGACAAAATATACATAGAATTATAATAAACAAACAATTAATCCTGCACACACAAGTGTATGTCCATCAATTAACCAATGTGTATATTTCTAGTTTATTGCAGTGCACATGTGGAACTGTATCAATAACAGCGCACATACGTTGAATGACTGATGTAACATTAAAGTTTGTAAAACCAATCTTGCTCCATCCTTCATCATTACTCAAAGTAATAAGAACGACAGATATTGCATTGCATTAGACAAAATTTAAGTTAATAGTGGGTACACAGCTGGTTAGCATTAACTATTTCAGTAAAACAGTAATAATGTAAGTTAGCCGGTTAGCCGAAGACACAATAAAAAACACAAAACTATGTTTTTGAACAACCTGTTATTTCTTACAGCATGTCAGGCGTTATACTGGGTTAAGATATAGCCTATATTCTAGCCAAATTCAAAGGTGGCATTAAATATATTCTTCACAAAGAAGGCCATCGCAGAATGCATCATGAAGAGTTCAGTAAAAGTGAGATAAATATTTACTATAAATATGCTTAATGTTAATTAAATTGTACATTTATTTTACGAGCTGTGTATTTTTATGCTTACTATTATTATGCATTTAGCTTGCAAACATGTTTGTCAAACTCTACTGAAATCAATTGTGAGTTGAGTGATGTGTTGCCTAGAGCTTTCCATATCAGAAAGCACTAGGCAGTGGGGTGCACTGTTTTAGAAAATGTTTTAGATTTGGTGTAATTTTTAATAACATGCACATAATTGAAAACCGTTCTCCCCAGACTGTTTTATGTCTGTCATCAAATGGAAAGTGGAGTCAAACTTTCAGTTTTCATTTACATTTTGCATTCATGTATACACTCTTTCAGGGAAGAAAACGCCAGCCCCTCAATGCAATACTTCGAAAGCGTTTTTTTCTCTCTCACTGGAAACATCTGACCTGAAAATAAAGTTTGGCCCAAAACACTAAGACGACATTGAAAATCTGGGTTTCAAAAATAAATTTGAAATCGAGAAATACAATCGAGAAAACTTTTTTGGGATGTTGAAAAAAAAAGTAGAAATATTTAAGGCTTAAGTAAATGCAAACAGCTGTTGAACACAACAAGCCCTTGTTATTTTCATCTTCTAGTTTTATGCACCTCAGTGCTGACTGGATTTCTCATTATTCAACAATAAGGCTCATCATCTCTGTTGAATATCTGTGACTTGTCAACAATGTTACTCACGAATTCTGATTTTACCCAAAAAAATACCAAAATTGGTGTTATAACATTTTAATTTTAGTTTAATTGCTAATAGCAAAAGTCCAGGGGTATTATTAGTTGATACTGACATCTTAAATGCTAGCTAATTTGCTATAGCAGTCAATAAATCTCTGTACACCACTTTCGATTACTATTCATTGTAATTACAGATTTAATAATTGCATGGCAAGTTAACAACCAAGGGCCGTATTCACAAAACATCTTAAGACTAAAGGTAGCATTATTAACTTGCCGATTTAGGAGAAACTCTTAAAAAGAATGGGGATGTCAGTCCTAATTTTAGGACTCCTACATTTTTGCTCTAAGAGTATTTTACAAAGGATTTTAGCACTAAAATCAACTCCTAAATATGTGAAGTTATAGGGGTAGTCAAGAAGATTTCTAAGTCACTAAGACAAAATCACAAACATTCCTAATGGCAGTTGCATTCAATGCAATATTGAATGATGGAGAATAAAACAAGCTGAAAACATCTGCGGCCCCGATGATTGGCAGCTCGGGTGGCCAGAGTTCGAGTTCCGGATCATGGACCTTACCCAATCCCGTCCCCCTTTTCTCTCTTCCACTTCGCTTCCTGTCTACTCACTGTCCTATCATAATAAAAAGGCAAATAAATAAATAAATAATGTCTGATTACCTGTGGCAGTTGTTTCACGAGTTCACACTTACAGCCGTGCTGTCCGAGGAGATCGAAGGCTCCTAGCTCTGAATTTAGCCTAAAGTACTCCCCCGTATCCCCGGCTGGGAATAGGAACCATCCGAGAGTGAGGAGTGAGGCCTTTATAAATTATATTTATCAGCTAATCAATGTGGTCAGTTGGTAATAATAAAAAAATGTGAGGAAAAAAAATTCAGAAAATTCCAAAACAATTGTAATTTTAATGTAAAATATCGCTAAATATTATTATTACTTTATTATTATTATTATGCTTGAACCACCACATTTATATCTATTACTTAAATAATAAATTATTACTTATTTATTACCCATTTTGTTATGATAAGTTATGTATATTAGGGTGTTTCATGCTGCATTTTATTATTGTAACCCACATTGCCATCTTATAACAGCTGCACGTTCTTTAACAGCTAAACTGTATTATATAAATAGTATTATATAATTCTTTATAATTATATATTAATATATTTACAATGCACACTCATGACTTATTAACGAAAGTTATTATAACGTGCGAATGGGTTTTTAAATGCTTGATTGCTAATTAATCACACGTCGAAAGCTTGTGTAGTTTGACAGCACAAACAGTGCACCCCCGTGTCATAGAGAGAGAGAGAGAGAGAGAGAGAGAGAGAGAGAGAGAGAGAGAGAGAGAGAGAGAGGCACAAACACTCGCATAAATGTTCAGCGCCGCAACACACTGGAGCGCACCGAAGACTCATTCCGCCTGTCTCGGCGCGCGCTTCTTTAGGAAACAAAACATGTCTTGGCACAGTGTGGTTCACTACTGCCCCTTAAAAAAGGCAGCTAAAACAGATAAACGATATCCAAATCATCGGGGAGTTTTAAAAGTTAGCACACCATCTTTGGTATGATACGTTTGGCGTGGAGTGTTTGGCGGATTACGCAGCGCTTCAGTTTGGACACTACAAGTTTGAAGTCGAAGCGCGTCTTGGATGAGAATACGCCTGGAAATGGGGGATCAGCGCCAAGGGTCATCAGAATGGATTTAACCACCATCGCCTTCACTTCGCCGAACTCATCCGCTGATACTAATAGCACGACCGTGCCGAGACCACCGCCGCATTCACAGTGCGTGGCGGTGCTCATTGTTCTCCTGGTTACCGTGATCATCTTGGTGACCATAGTGGGGAACATATTAGTCGTGGTGGCCGTTTTCACCAGCCGCGCGCTGCGTGCGCCACAGAACCTCTTTTTGGTCTCTTTGGCGTCTGCTGATATTTTGGTGGCCACTTTGGTCATTCCATTCTCCCTAGCCAATGAGGTGATGGGCTACTGGTTCTTTGGAAGCACCTGGTGTGCCTTTTACCTGGCTCTGGACGTGCTCTTCTGCACGTCGTCCATTGTCCACCTCTGCGCCATAAGTTTGGACCGGTACTGGTCAGTCACCAAAGCGGTCAGCTACAACCTAAAGAGAACCCCGCGGAGAATAAAGTTCATGATCACGGTGGTGTGGATCATTTCGGCGGTGATTTCCTTCCCGCCGCTTCTCATGACCAAACACGACGAGCTGGAGTGCTTGCTGAACAACGAGACCTGGTACATCCTTTCCTCCTGCATGGTGTCGTTTTTTGCCCCTTGTCTAATAATGATTTTGGTGTACTGCAAGATCTACAGGGTGGCCAAACAGCGCGCGTCCACTGTGTTCGTGGCCAAGAACGGGATGGAGCGACAACCGTCGCAGTCCGAGACCTGCTTCGTGCGTAAAGGCAAGTCAGAGACGGAGAGCCCCAGTAGCCACAGCTCAGGCAGCCGAGAGCGCAAAGGCGAGCTCGACGACATCGATCTGGAGGAGAGCAGCGTCTGCAACAGACAGAGGATCTCGCGCTTCGCCAAGAGCAGGAAGGTGGAGGGTGCACAAGCGTGCCCAAAGCAAAATGGACGTCTGTCATGGGCTTGTAGCCGCGGGTCGGAGCTCGAGCAGGAGCCGACCGCGCGTCAGCTGTCTTTGTCCAAGTCCAAACTGGCACAGATGCGAGAGAAGCGCTTTACCTTCGTGCTGGCAGTGGTCATGGGGGTGTTCGTGCTCTGCTGGTTTCCATTCTTCTTCACGTACAGCCTTCATGCAATATGTCGAGAAAGTTGCACAATACCGGATTCTCTATTCAATCTCTTTTTCTGGATTGGTTACTGCAACAGCTCTGTGAACCCCATTATTTATACCATTTTCAACAGAGACTTTAGGAAAGCGTTCAAGAAGATAATGTGTCAGCATTCTACACGCACGTAAATGCACATGTATATGGGTCAGTGACAAATAAGAGTCAGAGTGGCAGTATTTTGTAAATATAATACATATAATTGGCGATAATATAATATAACACATCTGCCTTAATGTCTTAAATTCTTTCCTTCACCAGTTTTCAAACAATATTTTATTATCATATCATGAATTGTGATTCATGAATATCAAGAAGTTCTTAGGCTGAACAAAACATGCCCTTTTTATAACAAGCATTAAAAAAAACAATAATATGGTTTAATGGCTTGTCACATGAAAACAAAATGGCTTTCTGCTTGTTAGTCACAATGACTTTGATTTGGTGGACTTTCTTCTTCAAATATGAATATTTTAAACCAATTGTGTTTCTGCTTGTTTTGTAGTGAACCATGTAACGAATGGCAACTTTTCTTTCGTTTTTTTTCTTTTTTACAAAAATGTAAGCCCATTTTACAATCTCCAGCCAGTTACACTACCATTATTTTTTTTATGCCACACAAATGTGACTTTTATTTAAGTAATAAAAAACATTTAATCATAGAAAGTGTGTATTTAAGTACAACTTGCTTTTTTGTTGTATTTTTGATTAAGTACCTCAAAAATGAGCGTCACGTCATTGACCCATATATATCGTCTGTGTTGCCGTGTGTTTGTTTGAGTTTGTCTGTGCTTTGCAAACAGTTTTACAGGATCTCATTTCTCATGGAATGTAGTGTAATCATATTTGAGATATTAACTTACAATATACAGCCAGTTTATTTCCTCAGACAAACACCGGCAGGTGACCAGGTCAAATGTGAAAACTCCTTTAAAGGCACATGGCAGTCCACTTGAATTATGTATAATTCGTAGGAGCACATGTTCAAAATACTGCACAACTGGATAACAAAACAAAAAAAATCTTAGATATGACACAGACACTTTCCTGAAATTGATTCAGTGTACAAAGACATTAATGTGAGACGTTTTAATAAAAGTTTTTGAACCCGTGATTATGAAATGAACTTACAAAAACGTTCAACTGTTAAAATCTCTGAATATTTAATAGGCATTACCAGATGCAACTGTGTGTTGAGTGGTAGCACATGTTTTTCAGTCGTGTGACGACACTGCAGACCTGAATTCTTGCCGCTGTCCTCGGTCCTGATGGGCTTCAAAGACCTGCAAAGCAAACCTGGCTGTGAATTTGTCATCCGAAGGCCATTAAAAACATGCAATATTCATTTTTTCCTCCCCCCAATCTGATGATGTAAAATGAACTACATCAGTCAAAGGCTGCATACGATGACAAGGATAACTGGGTTTTTAAAGTCTAAATTTGATTATCCTCATTTAAATGTAATTTATATGTTAATGCCACCATAATTATGTAATGAAATGTCCGTAGCGTTTACATCTCAGTTGGACAGAGTAGTTTATTCATATCATGTTTAAAATCAAAGATTAGGCTATATGCCAAAGCTGATAAGTCTGGGCCAAATAAGAATGATTCATTTATTATTTTGCTTGTTTCTCCTTATTTGGCAAACAATCATATCCTTATTGTTCCAAATCTTAACAGTATTGTGATGTTAACTCATCATCACATACAATGCACTCATGTAAAAGGTATATTAGGGATATTTTCAGGGTTATTATCATAAGACTACTGTATAAATTATTTTTGTATAAGCAATAATCAACAAAAAAGGATAATTTTTTAGTCGTCTTATCACAGTTGCACGTTAAGCAGGTTAATAGACCCTGGAGGATGTGTGAAAATTATGCAAATGATGAAAGGATACCGTTGTGATTTTGTTTAAGTTGTTTTATGCATACTGTTTGTGATTATGAATTGGTGCCCCTGATTACACATTGGGCTCCAGTTCAGTTAATATGGATACTCACTGCTTCGGGCCCCTGGGAGTCTGTGGCCCCCGGGGCATGTGCTCCACAAGCCCATTCGGTTATTTTCTGGAACTGAAACCAAGTTCCCTAATAAGAGCGATGATATAACTGGTAGTTAAAGCTAAAGCAATCCCGCTCTCCTACTTGAAAGCTATTGAAAAACTTCTCAGCAATTGGCTTCTGAGAACAGATACATCGTGTTCAATGACCAGAGACACACTTCAAAGAGAATAGCAAAAAGCAAGGACAGATCCCCTCTTGCTGATCATGTGCGCCGCGTTCCGCTCTTAACACACCTAACACAGAGGACGCAGCCGTTCTACAACAAATAGTGTGATGTTGTGGTGGACACACTGTTTACAAGCTTTTAAACTGCAATATGAGATGTCACTTTTGGAATGGTTAAACCATCAAAAAAAAACAAAAAAAAAAACATATAATATCTTGCTTCAGGCTAACGCTTAGAAACTGCATTTGGCTGAGATCCCCATCAGGACTCAAGCGAGAAGCTTAATAAATTTGTCAGAGAATCATGATTGCAGTCGGTTGTCATTCAGGCCGGGGGAAAAAACGGAAAACCCCTAAATGAACAGAGGTTTTGGTGAAGTGACTGAAAGCTGGGAGGCGTCCACTTTGCATGCTCATTGATTACTGTTAGGAAAATGAGAGAAAGGAGTCACATGAGAGTCCTGCTTTCCCTGTGAGAGATGGAACGGGGTCAGATGGGGGGAAAGCGGGGGGCGGATGGGCGGGCGGCAGCTCCAGCACACACTAATCTGATGAGGGGCAGCATTGTGTACTGTGGCACGGAGGGAAACGGCGTGAAGATGAAGCATTAAGTCCTCGCTGGAATGTGTGCAACCTCTGAGCAAAACAACTCATTGTTGCAAGAAAAAAAAAAAATTACACAACATATGCTTTAGCAGTTTCATCACATCACAACAAAGTTTTTCACCTAAAGAAATCATCGATTTACGTACGGTGGAGTCTAAAGTCTGAGATCACATTGAAAAAACTATTTACAATCTTTTTTAAGGTTTCAGAAGTTTGACAAATTATTAGAAAAACGTGGAAAAGTAATGATGTGAAATTAAAAAGAAATATCACTGATGTTGCACTATTTCTGGGTCACTTATAAGTAAACAATGTAAACTCACTGCCTTACTGATATTCAGGCCTCTTGCTAGTGCTTTTACACACATATCAATAAAGGAGAAGTTTATGTTGGGTAACTTATATTTTAGATACAATATTGCCATTAAATTTCACATTGACAGTGAAAATAGTTCCAAATGAAGTCAAAAAAAGAATTGACCTGGTCATTTCAGAGCAACTCACAGTGGCATTTCTTCTTGAAATGAATCATTACACTGTATATGTGTATCAGTATACACTGTATATATTGTTAGTGATTCATATAAATTGCATATATATAATTCACAGTATTCATAAACCAGTATGCAAAAAGTACTCAGGATGTACAATTTCAACCAGTTTTTGAAGTGCACATCTGATGGAAACTTTGCTATCCACTGAGGCCAGATGGGAGGCGTTGTGAAGTCACACACAACTGACACGACACTGTAGGTCATCTGACAATGACATGACAAATGTAGCATGTTTGGATTTCATTCATACTACATTACGTAGGGGAGAGCGGGGCACAACCTAATGCTTTTTGGCTTTCTCAGTGTGTGTGTAAACCTACTTAGGGTTCAGTGTATTTATGCTTTCCGGCATTAATTTCACACATGTCTAGTACAATTATGTGGTTTTGTTTCATTAATGCAGTGTATACTTTTTTCTTGATTTACCCTGAAAGAATGGAAGTGAAATGTGACAACATGCCCCATAGGTGGTGTACATTGTAACATGAAATGTTATCTGATCTAATCAAAAAAATATACAAGACAAAAATATCTTTTCAATAAAATACAATTATGTTTTTTCATATTAAATAATGTAATTTTTTTAATTTGACAACAAACACTTCACAAAACGCAGCTATACAGTAAAGTTCAAAACATAATAATAATGAATAATTTCTGAACATTGACTCTCAGTCTTTATTCACCTTTTTCTCATGGTTTCTCAATAGAACTCCTAAAATAGAATAGCATGTTCTAATAGGCGCACATTGTAATGCAGTGTTACAACGTGCCAAATGGGATTTAACTGTTCAATAACAGATATAGAGGGTTAAAATAATATCAGATTTGTCTAATTTTAAATAAACACAATAAAAAAAGAGAGGGAAAAATAAACATAAGAAATTTACTTTGGATTAAGTAAATGTTCTGTGATATCTTTCAAAGATTTCTGAATTTTGGCGCATTTTCTTCTCTATAGTGTTGATATGGCGACTACTAAGTTTCTTCATGCTGGCATGTGTGGAAGTATTCATAAGTGTGTTACAACTAGCCCCGCTCACCCCCTACTTTACAACCTTTTACGAAGTAAAAAAATACCAAGTAAAAATATTTTTTAAAAATCAAATAAAGTGCACATTACATGTATTTTTGGAGCTTACTCTACAATATGGAGCTCAAATAGTGAAAAGAATCATTTTGACTACTTCAGTTACACAGCAATTTGAAGCTTTTGAAAGCTTTTGAAGTGGGTTGAAATTGTGTACAGTGTGAAGGTATGTATCAGAAGAAAAAAAGGTTTGAAGCAGCTGTGAGATAAGCATTCCTTATGAACTTTAATTTATGTTGAGAAGACTACCTGAGCAGATGTGCACTTAAATCTAAATTGGCAGTTTTCCTCAGGGCAATCAGTTTTCCTTATCTATAGGGCAATCACAAGTGTCAATGGGTTTGATGTATGAATTTCTCAGGGGTAAAATCAAGAAACATTTTATGCAGATGCATATTCATTCAGTATGATTGTCTTTGTAGAAACCATGTGGTCACCCATCACAGGTGTCAGCTGTTTAAGAAAGAGGTAAACACCAATAGCTTTGAGAGCTACATAAGACATCAATAAAAGGCTGCACAGAAATAACATCTCTCGTCCGCTTTTTGCCACCAAAAAATAACAAGCTTGTTCTGTTGCAGTTTAATTCACTCAAATCTCATGGAGATTTTTTATTAATACTGTAGCGTCTGGACCAATCTATTACCCAAGTTGACAGAGTGTGTTTAATAACATTGGATGACCTGTAATTTTCTTCTATTCAATTCAGATAAGACTGCGTTATTATTTAATGGATCACAAACCTGAATCTCTTAGAATACATTTTGCATTTAGAAGGATGTACTGTGACTTCATCCTCTACAGTAAAAAACATGGGTGTTATATAGATAGCAACTTCTAAAATCATATTTCATGTGTTACAAAAACAGCCTTCTCCAACCTCAGAAACATTGCTAAGCTACGGAGCATGCTATCTGTTTCTGATGTATTAATGCATTCATGACCTCTAGAGATTACTGTAATGCATTACTAGCTGGTTGTCCTGCATCCTCAATAAAACAAGCTACAATTAGTCCAAAATGCAGCTGTTAGAGTTCTTACCTTATATGATCATATAACTCCAATTTTATCTTTACACTGGTCACCTATTAAGTTCTGTATCGATTACGAAGTATTTCTACTAACTTATAAGGCCCTAAATGGTTCTTCTACCGTCCTACAATCCATCACGCTCTTTAAGGTCACAAAACTCTGGACTTTTGGTTGTAGCTAATGGCGCTTTTCCACTGCATGGTACGGTACGGTTCGGTACGGCATGGCACGCTTTGGCGCTTTTCCAATGCATGGTACGGTACGGTTCGGTACGGCATGGCACGCTTTGGCGCTTTTCCACTGCATGGTACGGTACAGCTCGGTTCGGTACGGCTCACTTATGGTGCATTTCTACTGCATGGTACGTACGGTACGGCTCGCTTCGGCTCGCTTTAAATGGTACCACCTCTGTTGAAGTTCCAAGCGTACCATACCGATACTATAATGTGACGTGAAAACACTGCAGATCACTGATTGGTTATTGTATTTGCGACACGAGACACTAAACCAGCTAGATTTAAATAGCCAGACAACAGCCAACGCGGTAGCACCTGTTTTTAGAGTATTTACTTAACAAAAAAAGTAAAAAAAAATCAAACAATAAATGGCTGGATCGTGGTCAGTGGACGAGGTGCAGACGTTCCTCTCGTTGGTTTCCGAGGAGCGGATCCAGCGAGAGCTGGATGGGGCAACACGGAATGAAAAAGTGTTCCAAGAAGTAGCACAGCTCTTAGCCGCACACGGCTACCACCGGACCTACAACGGTACCTACAACCTATTAACGATCAGTCCCACCCACTTTGAAGCGGTACTAACTGCAGTGGAAAAGCAACCGAGCTAAAGCGAACCGAACCGTGCCGTACCGAGTCGAGTCGTACCACACAGTGGAAAAGCAAAGCGAGCCGAACCGTTCCGCGGCGAGTCGAACCGTACCGAGCCGAACCGAGCCGTACCATGCAGTGGAAAAGCGTCATAAGACCACTAAAGGAGGGAGAGCGTTTTTCACATTTGGCTCCTAAACTCTGGAATAGCCTTCCTGATGATGTTCAGTGCTCAGACTCACTCTCCCAGCTTAAATCTAGACTATCCAAGCATTCACATAATTGATCTCATAACCTTGTACTCCAGTTATATCAGATCAAATGCACAAGATTGTCTTTGCATGTTATGAACAGCAGCTACACTAATTATTTGAATTGTTTTACTTTATCTCAGGATGCCCATACCTAGTGTCATGATTCCTTGTCTTGTGTTCCACTTGTCTTGTGTAGGCCTACTTTTGTAATTTCCTGTCTTGTGCTAAGTTTTGTAGTCCTATGTAGTTTTTCATGTTGATTCGTCTCCCCAGGTGTATCTTGTTTCCTCGTTATCTAGTTAAGCTTGATTGCCCCTGTGTATTTATAACCCTTGTGTTTCACTTGTTACTTTGTCTTTGTACTCAGTTGTTGTACATTTATGGTTGCTTCTAGTTTTGTCCTTCTCTTGGTTTTGTTTCTTTGTCCCTAGTGTTCTTTATTATTTGTTCTATGTGTTATTTCATTAAAACCCTGCAGATAGATCCTCGCCTTCGCCTACTTTCTCCAGCACATTACACCTAGGTAACTAGAAAGTACCTCAGCTTCAGTTTGGATCCAGCCTCTTCAGATGCCACAACACCTGTGAAGAGATGATTCGAGAGGACTCAAACTCCTGTGAGGACTTTAGATGACGCAAACTCTGAACCAACATGCACCAATGCAAAATGTTCCGTATAGTGAAATCATTATGTTCACAATTTGTAATAATTACTTCAATGAGCTCATTGTTTCTGCCATAAATAGCTAACTATGTGATTTGTATAATGTACATGTCATGGTTTGGGTAGGTGGAAGTAGCGAGGACTCAAGTGCAGAGAAATAAGGCTTTTAATAATAATAGATAAATAAAAATAATAAAAAGAGAGGAGGGAGGGAGGGAGGGAGGGAGGGGAGCCAAGTCAGGACCATCATGACAGTCCAGGAAGTCTTTAGCAGAGACCAGGGAGGGACGGGAAGGTTGAGCCAGGGAGGCTCAGGCAGGGCTAGAGTCCTGGCAGAGGGCCAGGGTGGTGCCTGGAGGGACGGACCAAGGGGACTCCAACGGGTCTGGATTCCTGGCTGAGAGCCAGGGCAGATCAGCCGCTTCAGGGGGCCAGGCCGGAGACAAAGGCCTGGAGGCTGCCATCTTGTCCAAGGACATAGGCGCGGCTGACCTGGCGTGAACAGTCTCTGGCTCTACAGGCCTGACGTGAAGCTCAGGCTCGGCACGCATGACGTGAACAATCTCTGGCTCTACAGGTGACGTGAAGAAGCTCAGGCTGGCCAGGCATGATGTGAAGAGTCTCTGGCTCAGCAGGTCTGACGTGAAGAAATTCTGGCTCGACAGCCCTGACGCGAAGAAGCTCAGGCTTAACAGGTCCGACGTGAAGAGATTCAGGCTTGACAGGCAGCATGGGTGGGGCTGGCAGGAGGGGAAGGAGCTTGGGTGGTGCCAGCAGGGTTGGGAGCTTGGGCGGCGACCGTCAGGGCATGGAGCTTGGGCGACGCAGTCAGGGCAAGGAGCTTGGGTGGCGCCGGCAGGGCAAGGAGCTTGGGTGGTGCCAGCAGGGTTGGGAGCTTGGGCGACGACCGTCAGGGCATGGAGCTTGGGCGACGACCGTCAGGGCATGGAGCTTGGGCGGCGCCGGCAGGGCAAGGAGCTTGGGGGCGGCCTCTGGGCCGACAACAGGCTTTGTAACGGCCTCCGGGCCTTGTGGGACGCAGGAAGCCGTTCTCCAAAAGGGAAGCGGCGCAGCAGCCTCTTCGGCCACCACTGGGGGCGTGACAGGGAGAGTGGACGGCTCTGGGACCACCAGGCTTTTTCAGGCCGCTGTTAAAAGTGTCTTTAAAGGTTGTATCAGCGATTGTGGGTGACGTCACTTCTGTTTGTGTTTGAAGCGAGATCCCAAACAAACCAAGTTAGCTCGCCCCTCCCTCCCGTTTCGTGCATCATGAAAAAAAAACTATCATGCATGCGCATTTCTTAGCTAGAGCTACCCAAGTTTAGTCGAGCTTCGCTCATATTATCTCAAGAAGGATATTTTCACACACAGTTCACATCCAAACAAGTCAGCACTCACACAGCTACTCACAAGAAACAGTGCAACCTCGGCATCAGATTAAAAAAAAAAAAAAAAAAAAAAAATTTTTTTTTTTTTCCCTTTAATTTCTATCCACCGTTCAAAAGCCTTCCCGACAACTACACGTGTCTTGGAATAAACACGATGGTATTCCCTCGCCCTAATCCTACTCCTCCTCCTCTTGGGGATTGACTCAGCCATGTTCAATGTCTCTTGACGCAGGCTTCTTCTTCAGCTCCGACTTCCGCTATACAAATAAATGTGAAATGTGAACACCCCAAAAAGGCAGAACAGGCATCTGGTTACCATGGTTAACATCTGATAAGTTTTATAGCTCAAAAGAATGTGGAAGTTGGCCACATGAAAAAGCACAGGCCATAGAAAGACACTTTATAGACAATCTGTTCTATAAATTAACATGCATATCCCCAGGACAGTGTATCTATTACTGTTTTGTACATGGTCTCTTGTATTGTATTTTGTTTCAGGCATGCTTTGTGATTGAAGCACTAAATAATGTAACCTTATTGGTATCATGCTTCCTATCAAATTAATCCTTTCACATTGGTGATGCCCTGAATATTGGTGTATATCACCTGCTTATAGCATGCATTTTATTTCCAAACAAAGGAACCTTTCCTACTTGAAAAGTACACCTTTCTCATTGGCCAAGCCAAACTCGAGAGGTGTGACCTCTGAGGAGGTTAAAGAGCATCCGCACAGTTCCCCTCTTCCTCTCCCCTGCATGCTCGCTTCAGGTTGGTGTTCATGTGGAACGCCACTGGACCTTTGTCCCAGAGTGGTCGCGGCTGGGCCTTAAGTTACAACTTTTCTAACTTCCTTGACAAAGTCTAACATCGCGCAAGTTCATTATATTTTTTTCATTCAACGTGGAACAAGTGTATTTCAACTTCAACACCAAGAAAGAGTTATTTTCCGGTTTCCACTGAAAATATTCTTTCTGAGAGTTGATAGACGATCAATACTGAGTGTTCGCTGGTCGAACCGATTAATTTATTTTAATATTTATTTAGCTACTTCAAGTTCAATTCTATTAACTTATCCAAATATTTATCATATATTATAACAAGTTATGATTAATTATTCATATTTCCTTTTTGAGCTACTTTGCTGCAATACTCATAACTCTTGAAAATACAAAATTATCTCGATAACCTAAGCCAGAGAATACAGCAGCCTTAGTTTCAAATATTTTCCACCAGCTTATATTTAATTTTCTGCTCTCTGGTAATAAGGTATTCTGAGTAGCCGGAAAAGCTTCTAAAGTCTCTGAGTTCTTCTCAGCCTCAGAATCATCAATGGTGAATGAGTTAGGTGAAAAAATTGGCTGGAGATAACCTATGCACAAAAGCACCTGAAAACTTATCAAAAGAGAGTTTATTTTCTTAGTTCTCATTTTCATCTTTTTTTCTTAGTTTCTTAGTTTCATTCTTTAAAAAACTCGGCATCAGCAAATTCTTGTCCTTTAAGATTTCGGAGGATGTGTCAGGATGAGATTGGAGTATCTCTGATATCCTCAAGCTTTGAAACACAGATGTAAGGAATGAATGCGGCGGCTGCTGAGTGATGCAAGATGGCGTAATGTATGCACAGGAAGTGACTGGCTTAATTGCGCTGCTTGACAACATATAATGATGCTCACTAGTCTTAATTTTAGACCATTTAAGTTCATTTCCTCTTTTAAAGGTTTGAAAAATATCCTTTTTGTGAAGGAATCAAACAACAAATCAGACATCAAAATGACCAAGATGAAATACAAGTTCTTAAGACATTTCTGAATCGATAAAATTGTTCATCCAGGGTAGTGACTTAAAAACACCTTCTTAGTGACCAATTGTTGTTTCTTATGTAACATGTGTCTGATTGGTGCATGTTTTGTGATCATTACCAGCCAACACTGCCCGATCTCATGAGAAAACATCATTTTACAAAGTGCCAATTTAGTATGAATTCGTATGATGTGATTTGAACGAAAACTTACAATGTTTACAAAAATGCATGAAGGTCAACCCCTGAACCGG
The DNA here is from genome assembly GCF_949152265.1 of Phoxinus phoxinus. Taxonomy (NCBI): domain Eukaryota; kingdom Metazoa; phylum Chordata; class Actinopteri; order Cypriniformes; family Leuciscidae; genus Phoxinus; species Phoxinus phoxinus. Next base: position 14,174,606 of record NC_136892.1, on the reverse strand, counting down.
CAAAACTGTCTAAACCCCTAAACAGTCATAAGCAGATCGCAAGAAAACATAGGAATAAGATCAGTTATCTGTATGTCAGCCTATCTATATAAGTCTGTTTCAATGAGAAAAGTATTTGAAAACCACGGGGTATGCATGGGGCTTAAACCTGTCACATAAATTTTGCTAATAGATAGATGCATAATGCAAAGTCCAAAGAGATGATTTTAATAATAATCACTGAGAATGCTCGCACAGAAAAGCTACGCTTCGTCCCTCCACCCGTTTGGCTCCGCCTTCCTTCCGGCCCTGCTATGGTCATCAGTCACACCAGCTCTGCATGCCTCAATCCTCTGGCACCCGTGGCTCCATCATGGCCGCTCATCACCACGGCTCTACTGGGCGACGCTGAAGGTCCACTGTCTCATCAGCTCTTCGGCTCCATGAGCTCTGTCTCACTCTGTCATCCCCCTGGTTCTGCCTGCCAAGTCTCCACCATGGCTCCTCCCTACCTCGACTCTGTGGGCCTTCATCCTGGCTGTGCTCTGGGTCCACACCTGGCTCTTCCTGCTCTTGTCTCCTAACTGGCTCCTTCCACCATCATCGCCTCCCTGGTTCCTTTTCAACTTTTCAAGGGAACTCGCACTGTGTTACGATGCTATGGGAACGCCTTTGTGTGATTGCGTCTTGAAGCGTGTGTGTAATCAGTTCAATGGCGGGACATCATCCCGTAACGTGTGATGTCATGGCCAGGAAGCTATAACAATGTCAGCTTCTGTGCCTTCAGCAAGCGCTCTGTGGCCATTGGCCAAATTAAATATCGTCTGGCCGGGCGAGAGGCAGGACGCTCGCCAGAAAAGAAAGCTCGATGAGCGCTTTTTGACCAGTAAAGCAGTAAATCTCCACGTCTGGGCCTTCTATTATTTTGTGGAGGAAACCTTGCTTTTAGCCCTGAAGTTTCAAACTACGTATCGATTTTGGGGTTGAAGGAACACGGGTATGGGGCTATGACTAAGGTGGAAGAGATTCTTGCGAGTCGGCATCGTCCCTGAAGGCCCTGACATTACCCACCAGGCCATGTAGAACAACTTCGGCCTTGGTTGGTAAAGCGGAGTACATTCTGAATAAAGTATTTGGCTTCAGACACAACTCCAGCATTGTTATTATTCCCTATAACCCTTTTTTTTTCAACTTTCCAGCTGTGTACCACCATTTTATACCCTAAAAGTAAAAACTCACATAAGCTTGAAAAAACTAGATCTGGAAGTAATCCCTGCTGGTCATCATTCAAATCATTTTTCTGGGGCACAGCTGGCACATAGAGGAAATCACAACAGCCCAGTGGGACACAACAAAAAAGACAGAGATCAAAAACAAAATGAATGACACACACTCTCAATAGTAAGAAGAGATCAGAGACGGTCTAATCTGTTTTATTTATTTTGTGTTGTTTTTTAAGTCATAGGCTCCTAATGCAAAGGTTAGTCCAAAAAACGAATTTTGGCCCAATTCTAAAGCATCATCACATTTATCCTATGGAGAAGGCAATTCCTTAATGCATTTTTAGGACAATTTAATTTGAATTATAATTGTGTCAATTCTGATGTATTGATCAAAATTGTTTTAAAAATAAAAAATGTATAATTTTTACCCCCATTTTACCCCAAATTTGTGAGCTATGTACATTTATCATAATCAGAGTATTAGATTGTTCCTTTGCCACTATAAAAATCAATTGCGAGTCAAACACCTAAATAATGTCACAGGTTCCCATGGGCTTATCATTATGCAGTGTTTCATGCCTTTGTTTCCTAGTCACTTGGTAGTTCTATTGTTTCAATGGTTCCCATTGATTGTAACCCCAGGTGTGTCTTGTTACCATGTTATCTTGCCTGTGCATCAATAGCCCCGTGTTTCAGTCAGTGTTTGTCAGTCACTGTCTTTGCATGTAAAGGCGTTGCGTTTGCTGCTGCGCTCGTATTTGCCTTGATTGTACATTGAATGGATTAGACATGGAAGAAATTAAGCTTTTCAAAACTTTGAATCATTTGAAAAAATTGCTTAGCGAAATTATTCACTGATTCAGGCCACATTTACACATAGCCGGGTATTTAGAGAAACGAATATTCTCTAATATACGAATATACCACCCATACCCCCCCCCCCCCCCCCCCTCCGTTTTCAATAATAACATTGTGCACACAACCCGCATAAATACGCTGTTGAGCGCCATCTTAACTATGCCAAACCTATGGGCGGCAGTGTAGGGAGAAGGATAAAGCCATGCAAGCCAATCAGAATCCTCAGAATCGACAAGAGAGAACCTAAAACCCCGTTTCTCCCAGTTGACACAGCAACACATAACCGGCGTTTTCAGAAATCTCCACTTTTGCCGGAGTTTTTAGAAATAATCGCTTTCTGTGATAAAAACGGGGGTTTCGTGTAAATGAGTGGCCAAACCGCAGGGAAATAGCTGCGTCTTCCCTTCGTGTAAACGGGGCCTTAAAGTGTTAAAAATGCCACACATTGGTGACTCCTGGTGTTCAGAACAGTGTAAATGCAGTGAAAACTCAACCCAAACATGCATAAAGAACACGAAGCCACTTGCAAAAAAATTGTAGGCCAAGATGTAGGCTCAATCTATTAAATACAATTTACAAATCATCTAATGCTATTAAATATGAAGCGTTTTTATAACATGTTATTTTATTAAATGGTATGACTTGTTCTGTTTGGTTAATCAGACCAATAAGAGACTTTTAACCACAATTCTTTGTATTATACATGTGTCGTTAAATGTCTATAAATGTATAATTATAACTGATCCAAAATCAGGTAAAAATCAGACACCAGTTCAGGGGTTCCCAGATCACCTCTAGCGGTGACACATTGACATTTCATGACACAACGAAGCCTCGTTTACTGAAATCACGTGACTTGGGCAGTTTCATACATGCTCCAAATCACTGGTTTGAAAAAACTGATTCGCAAAGATTTCTAAACTTCAGAAATGTTTTGAAAGCGCCTATCATTAGAATGGATTTTCTTTTTGGTCTGTAATAAATTCTGTTGCAAATAGATCCAAGCCTCTGCCCTTCCTTGCAACGACTGTGACAAAAGACCTACTTGCTGATGCTTTTTTGCTGTTATGTGTTTCAGATCACTCACTTATGAGGTTTTATTTAAATTGTCTACCGCCTATACGTCTTTTATGGCAGCATTCTAGTGAGGCAGCTGAGTACATATTGTAAAGGAACCAGAGATATGCGAGAAAAGAGACAAAGGCAATGAGAAGAAGAGCGAGAGAGAAAAAAAGACTTACGGCCGAACTTTCCCTCAAGTCTTCATGTGTATTGAAAGCATAAAACCCAGCACTGCCTCTTAGCATCTGAAAGTCTCATCAACTACATAAATAATATATTTGGCTTGCAGGACAACACATCTCTGATGAAACCTCAAACTGCTCATGATGAATAGACCTATATGCACACCTGCATTCAAATGAACAGAGGGGAAACAAGATGACAATGATTTGTCGGCACTTCCAAAATACTTCTTAAAAAGCCTTTGATGTAAGAGCAGCTTCTTAATGCAGCCTCTGTTCCCTTAGTGCCTCTGTAAAATAGATGCAGGATTAGTTAACTTCAATGAAAACATGTAGTGGACTTGCCATCCGTCCAGTTTGCCCAAGACACTGGGATAGTCTCCAGCATTCCCAATATATACACTACTGGTCAAATGTTTGGAATAACTACAATATTGTATTGATTTATTGCCACCAAGGCTGAATTGATTTATTAACAGAAACGTATACTCTGCACAATCACTAGTGTCAGAGGTGCTTGTGGGTCTTTGATGGGATCCGCAACAGAAGGAAGATTCATTTTTGTCTAAGAATTCAATCTAGAACAGCACAAAGACTTTTGAAAAACATTCATATACAGCGGTAAAAAACAGTTTACCATTTTTTACACTATATGCTGACGTATTGCATACTAAAGTGTCCATTAATTATTTTGGGAATTTTCCCCTTGATGTGTTAAAATGCCCCTTTTAAGTGATTTTAAAGGTTCTTAAAGGTGGGGTATGTAATTCTATTTTTTGACCATTTTTTCAAAATCACTTAAAATCCTATTCCTAACCCACTTACAGCCACTGAGTTAGAAGCACTGAAATAAAAATTAAGCAATTTAATCATCTGTGGAACGGGCAGGACTCGAAAAACTCCAGCCAATCATTTCCAAGACCACCTAGAATCATTGGACAGTAAGTTTGTCAATCAATCGGTCGTACCATCCCCCCCTCCCCCCATCCATGTCCATGTTCTTTGAATGGGTGGAGTCAAAGGAAAGAAGGTAGGACCATTTGAGTTGTGTATTTTCAAAATCTGCCAGGCGTTTTGCAAATCACATACCCCACCTTTAATTTTGTTTTGGAGGTTTTCTACAACATGCATCCAAGGTCACAAACACTTTCATTTTCTAATACACATTGAGCATCACCTCTTTTCTCACAGTGTCTGAAACAGTTTGATCAAGAATTCGGTCTCTCAAATTCGCACTAGCTGGACATTGGCGGGGGTATTTTGGCCGTCATCGTTTCAAAAAGCCTCCGTTTGTATGGTCCACACTGCAAAACGACATTTTCAAATGGGAACGCGGTTTCAAAGAGCTCAGTTTTCACAGGACAAAAACTTCAAACGAAAACAGTTGTGTGGACAAGGCCTCAGTTCATTCATGTCTTTGTTTCGGATTGTCTTTAGATGTTATGTAAAACTGTGCAAGTAATATTTGGATGATCTCTTTTGTGGATTACTCATGTTTGATTTGCTTGTTAAATTAAATTCGGAAATCTGCTGCAGTGATCCTTCTGACTCACCAAACGTGATTCCCATCAATGTGATCAATCGCCAGAAAGATTTTTTTTTTGTGTCTAACTCTCCACAACAACTCAAATGTTGTCTTAATCACACTTGTTAAATGAAAGCATGCCCTATCCATTTGCACCACTCACCCCCTCACTGCTATTTTGAGTGGGGAAGAAATGCTCTAGATTAGCAAAGAACAATGCTTCTAAAGACGGTAACTACAAAAAGTAGAAGATGGTTAATTAGAGAAGCCATAGCCTGCAGAAAACTGCTTTAGCCTGAGAAAAAATTGCAGTTTCTGTGGGTGCGTTTTAATTTTGAAGCTGAGTCATTTAAGGCTAAATGAGATCAGCTCACTGTGTCCTCTTATGGAAAAAAAACAGACTGCCTCTCTTTCGTAATATTTAATATGAGGGCAACATGACTGAGAACAGTGGATCTCTGCTAACATTATTGGAAGGTTTGAACAGAAGACTGCTAACACAGGTAAAATATTATTTTTATTTATCAAATACTACACATATATGTACTGTGGCGAGCAAGAGGAGGCCGAGGGCCGTGAGAGAATGAAGCGATCCCGGTGGCATAATTACTGATGAGCGACACCTACGCGACTCACCGGGCTCGTATCTCTCACGGCGGAGGCATAAAAGGAGGAGCGAAGATCGTGAAGATCGAGAGAGGAACAGGCCTGATTTTATGTTGCGGTTTGTTTCTGTTTTGTGTGACCAGCAGTCGTCCGTGAGGGGCTGCTGGCTTATAGGCCTACTTTCGTTTTTGTATTTGTATTTTGTATTATATATATATATCATTATTTGTATTTTTTTGTCAAACAATCTTTTGGAATCTGCCAAAGTATTATATTGTGATATAATCAATAGAAAGCCATTTTGTGGTAAAATTACAAAAATAATAATAATTGAACTATACGCTCATTTGCAGGGTCCGCTTCACACACACATTTGATTTGGCGCAGGTTTTACACCCGATGCTCTTCCTGACACAACCCGGCGCATTTTGTAAATCCAGTCCACCTGCATGTCTTTGGACTCGATCAGGGGCCAATGACCAGTTTCAGGCACTAGAACAATGTTTCCAAACTCAGCTGGAGAGCCACCCACTGTCCAGCAAAGTTTAGATCTAATTCACCTGCCTGGAAGATTCTAGTAATCATGAAGACCTGGATCAGATTGGTTTAACTGTTGAAGCTAAACTCTGCAGAGCAGTGGCCCTCCAGGAGCTGAGTTTGAGACCACTGCAATCGAAGGACACTTTGACACGATTGCAGAGTGCCAAATGAGTTCAGGTTTTGTTTTTTAATGAACAAAAATCAATGTGCCTGCAAAGTGTGATTTTCAGCCTTTCTGAGAGTTTATGATTAACTTTTCTCCACCTGTAGCATTCTCAATGGATTTCACACCCTAATCTCTTACAGCCTTTATGTCTTTCATACCTGCAGAATCTCACACAAAAGGCCTTGACTCAGAAAAGCCCAAGTCAACCAGAGAATATGTTCCAGTTATTTTACAAGCCATATGAAATTTTAATGGCTGCATTTGGCATCTGTCATCTTGGTTCTCACGGTCCTTCAGATGTGAGTTTTAAATGGAGATGTGAATTTATGGCTTGAAATTCACACAAAACCACAGAGCTTTAAGAAAATCTATTTATAACTGACTAGCAAGGCTGAATTTGAGGAGTTTTCTATCCAAGCTCATGTGAGTGCAATGCAATTCAACAACTTTTTATGTCCTAACATTTCAAAGTGCAAAAAATATCTGAACTGTCACACTTTTATTATGAGCCTGCTGGAAAACTTAAAACTCTTTAAAAAAGAAGCTTAAAGGCTAACTAAACACTAAAACTTTTTTGACATTTGGGTATAAAGTGTTTTCATTTTCAAATATGGTGTAAAAACGTCTGAGTGCTGCCCTCCTCAGGTTAAACGGAAGCTCCTGAAGTAGGGGAACTCTGTGACGTAGTGAACTCTGTGACGGTACTCTGTCACGCCCTCGGTGCGACCTCACCACGCCCTTGGCAGCCCCTGGTATAAAAGCATCTTGTTCCGTCAAAACTACTGTAGCGAGTCAGGAGTTGGAATTACGATCAGGATAGCGTATATTAGCATCTAGTTAGCATAGCATTTATATAGTTATTTAGATTATTTTGTGTATAGGTAGTTAATTAGCATAGTTGTTAGTAGTGTTAGAAGCATAGTTAGTTAGTAGCATAGTATTGCATCAGTTAGGATAGCGTAGATTTTCTAGCATTAGCTTTATATGTATTTAGTACAGTGGTTAGGATGGTACGTAGGTGTAGGTTGCAACAGCACTGCTGGACTGCATAACTTTCCACCAGACTTGGAAATTAGGCACCTGTGGTTGCATGCACTTGCCGTGAGGCCGTGAGTTCCTGGTCTCAGGTTTGAGATCGTGAATATGAGCCAGATGCTGAATGTACTGGGAAATGAGCTCTGACGAGGACAGTGATGATAGTATAAAACATCTGCTCAAACTGAACCCTCCCATGCTCCAAAACGTAACAAAATATGCTTTATTATACTCTTCTGTAATTGTTACTCTAATATAAGAAGAGTTTTATATTATCACGACAGGTAGAGATCCATCCGTGTTAGATATAGATCCGTGTCGCTAAAGACCCGAATATGTAATAATGATTGGCGAAACATTCATGAATTTAAGGGTTAATCGTCATTTAAAAGTATGATTATGAACATGGAAAACAAATGCATGTATATATAACCTGTATGAATTTCTTTCTTCTGCTGAACACAAAGGAAGATATTTTGAAGAATGTCGGTAACTAGACAGTTGATGGACCCCATTTTCCATAGCAGGGGAAAAAATGATATGGAAGTCAATGGGCTTTGGTTACAGACATTCTTCAAAATATCTTCTTTTGTGTTCAGCAGAAGAAAGAAATTTATACAAGTTTGAAACAAGAGGGTGAGTAAATGATGACAGAATTTTTATTTTTATTTAAATTTTAACTTTAATTGCCATTAATCTAACTAGCTATCGTTTGACAGTGAACTATTCATTTTTCAATTGATTCTCTGTTTCATTTGTTCTACTGAGCCATCGTCAGTATTACATTTACTTGTTACTCCAAATATCCATTTAAGGGTCGAATAAACATTGTCATTAGCGAAAGGGCAAAAGTGCAAACGCTAGACTGAGGCTAAATGTCTGTGTTTTGCCAGCGAATTAATTCTGGAATAATTGAATCATTTAAGTGCCCATTAAAGCAGACAAATCCCTTGCTCTCACACAAACACCAATACACACAACCACACATCCTCAGGGACACAGATAAAGGTATTATCAGGACAGGGTGTGTGCGTATGTGTGCATGTTTGTGTGAGCATTTAGCTATATGTGCTATGTATGTGAGATGAAACATATGGGTTAGAAGCATTTCAACAATGAACTGACGTGAGACGACAGGGAATTTGAGGATTAATCCTGCAGTTACTGACCTACGAGTTGGAAATACAAATAATAGCTATCATTGAGTGCACACATGTAGCCTACTCTTTTATGTATGTACCGACAGGAGGTGGGATGCTAGAATAAATTTAATGTTCTGCTTGGACATGGTTTCATGAAGAGACACATGAGACACTCTGAAAACCTGTTTGTGAGAGGAGGTGACTGAATTAGAATGAGAAACTCTCTCACGGACAGAGATGTTATCTGAGCACATGTTTCCCTTTTTTTAACAACAAATAGATTTGTAGATATTTAGACATCTTAGTGTCAACTTAGATGTTTATCTTGAAGATTAACATAAAGAAATAATAAAAAAAGACAACAGACACATTTGGCAATTGATCATTTTAGATTTTTTTTCTTTCTCTGACTTACAAAATTCAGTTCAGTAAATGTGTAAATTAATTTCAAAATGGTGGGGAAATCATTGTGTGCATTTTCGACATCCTCTTCTTTCTCCGAACTTTGACCTTGCAAGCACTTTATCTTTTTAAAACTTTAAAAGAACACACCAACATACTTATATTTGTAATATTTATATTCTGATCAACCCTAAATAATAATAAAAAATTATAGATTTATTCAAACTCAGAATGACCTGAAGCAGTGTAGCCTACAAGATGAATACAAAAAAAAGAAGACGGACACATTCAAATTAGTTTTATGTAACTTTTGGCCCTCTAATGGTTAAAAAACAAAACTACATGTAATTTGTGGTAGAACATTGTTTAGATTGTGCTTCGGTTATATGTGACTGTGCTGATGGTTATCCTACAGCTCATAAAACATTCACTACTATACTTAAGAGATATAACCAGTTTAGATGGAAGCATACGGAGCCGTCTGCTCTCTTATTGCTCTCGCGGTACTTTGTATATGTCATACACCGATCGGTCTGTGCGGCGCCACTTCAATCGATCAAGGATATGATGAGACACACGGGCGAGTGACATGTACGCAAATTCCAGTGAAAACCATCCAGTCAGGTCTAAAATATAAACACTTACCATATTACCAAAGTGAATCAGGGTAAGACAAAAACACGTTTTGGAATGTTTTATGTATTTGACTCATTATTTAAATGTTGTTAATTTTGTAAAAAGTAACATAGTGTACCTTTAACTGTCTTTAGATTAATATCATCCAATGCAAGCTCTCTTATCTTTTTGCGGTTATTAACTTAAGAAGTTATTAACTGTCATTGAATGTTTGAAGATCTATTTCTGATAATACTGTCTCTGTGAATTATGATCTCTGGCACAATCTCTCTTTCTATTTAAGTAAATGTCGTAGTTTGAGGACAGATGATTGGTGAGCGTTTGGCAGACTACGTCTGAGTGATTTTCAATACTCTGAGAGAAAGCAGACGGCTATGAGAATGCTTCTCCACCTTGGTTTGTTTTCAATTTCCTGTTGGCAAATATAGTAGATGATTGTCTCTGAACCAAACTAGATTTCAGCTGTCTTTTAACACAAATTTATTTGCATATCAACTGATGTAAGCTGTCGTTAAATCTACATATAACAGACTACAGATCCCAGGATGGTATACAAATCTATTTGTAGGACTAGAAAATCAACACATACAGATTGGTCAGTCTGAGCTTATCCTTCCAACTTTTTGAATCACTTGATAAATAAGTCTTTATCAGAACACTGATCACACAGTCTGCATCTGGAGTCTTTTAAAAACCCACATGGATCAAATATATGATGCTGATTTTAAGTGTCTGTATCTATCAAATGATGTTTTAAATAACAAGGTTCGGGAGAAGCCCGTTCAGATAATTAACACAAGTGGAGAGCACTCAGCAATCAATGGTAAGAGGTATATATACTCAGCAGTCTCACCTCATCCCATTGACAGTTTTTGCAGCATCCCTCCACCACCCCTTCTCCACGCTTCTAGTCCTAGACACTTACATAGGGGGAAGTACTCTGGGTTCGGGCCGAACTCCGAGCTCGGAGCCCTCTCTCCGGACAGCACACCAAATACGCATTAAACTTTACTCCTTCAAATTATATGTAAGTGTGAACTCGTGAATCTGCAATTCATATTTTTATTTAGATATGAGGATTTCTTTTTTTGATATTGTTGATTGCAATTCCCTTTCAAAGCCATTCTCCGTTTGTGGGCCTCCCAGAAGCTTGACTTGCCTCTGTTAATCAGGGCACAAGTATGGTATCTTTTAAAGCCCTGTTTTCAGGGATTTCCCTGCAGGGAGTCTGCGATGCGGCTGGCTGGGCTTGCACACACACGTTCATCAGATTTTACAGTCTGAATCTTCCATCCCAGCCCGATCTCATCCCAAGGCGTCATATACTGACGCTTTTGACATATCGTCTACATCCAACGCACATGGCACCCTTTAGCGTCAATATGAGACGCAGATAGATATGGGCCGAACAAAGCTCTGTGCATGTCATATTGACGCTAAAGGGTGCCATGTGCGTTGGATGTAGACGAAATGTCAAAAGTGTCAGTATATGATGCCCTAGGATGAGAATGCATTGTCCATCCACACCCAGATCACAAGTGCTTTCGTCCTGAGTTGTGCCTGGACATCTTCACACCAGGGCAAGCATTAGTCAGTGTGTCAGGCATTCCCCATAGTCTCGTCTTTGACGCTGCGCGGGTTCCCTCGAAATGGAACGTCTCAGGATACGACTGTAGAAGGGAACAAGAAGCTGCGTCACTTCGAAAACCTCCTGAATGTCTGAGAGCGTCAGCGTCTTGCTTTATCTTATCTTGTTTTGCAGTGCCTTTGTAAGCTTCCATGTACACCGCCACACGCTACATTACAGCACCAATCAGGATTGGTCTAGATTCACACGTTCTTCAGACATTATAGTGTCTTCCCCAAAGTGTCATCTTCGACGCAGCATCTTGTACCTTCTCAAGGATCAAGGGTTACAATTGTAACCTAAGACGTTTTTCTTTAATCATTGGGGAAAAAAACATCTTCAAGGCTTATTAATACTTTAAAAACTTTTATCCGCGCATCAAAGTCATGTGGTGTAACCAATATGCAGAAATAAGCAATAAAACAGGAAATTATATCACAACCTCTGCAGAGCCTCATGACTGTGAGCCAAGGTCAAAAAGTATCTTAAAATATTATTTGCATTGAGCCACCTGCCATTAAACAATCCATGACATATACTGAAACATTCTTCAAGCAAGAATCACATCAAGCAAATCACTTTATTCACAGAGTTGTCGTCTTGTCAGGATAAGCTAGTGAACATGCCACATGGCTAATTCCCTTGACGCCTATTGCATACTGCAGTTATAGATAATTCATGTCAGCCTTGTGCAAAGCTCGGCTCTATAATTACTTCTCCACAATGTGTTATGTGTCAAGGCTGTTGAATTAGGGTGAGAATTACCTGTTATCTGTATTCTGACTCCACAGCACTATTACTTTACATCTGGCAACTCATTCATGGCCTCATTGTGCACATGAGTGCATAGGATATGTTCAAATATTAAGTGGGCAGTATAACCAGGTTTATAGTCCCTCGTGGTATCTGACATTGTGAATCACTATCGTACAAAGCCTGACCCTGTGCAGCCAGATAAATTACTTTTTACAAACAGCCGCTCCACTGCTACACTTTCCGGTTCTTTTGGCACCTTTGAAAAGAGCCGTTTTATATTAGAGCTTCATTCAAATTGAGTTAGAAATTACCAAAAAGAACTGTGTGTGATTTTAAGTTCCAAAGTTCAACTGCGGTAGCAAATACTATATCATTGATTATCTACTGTGTATATTGGATCTTTATGAAAGAATATGCTGATAAAAATCTTTCAATATTGACCAAAATCACCCTTGCATATATTTTGAATGCAGTAACGTATGCTATTTAAACCACCTGTGATCAATGTTAAATATTTTCACTATTTTTATGCTGTACAAATCTGTACAAAGAAGTGTTGGGTTTTAAAATATAACCCAAAAAATGAAACGTCATCAATTTACTCATGCCGTTCCAAACCTGTATGACTTTCTTTCTTTTGTGGAAGACAAATTAGATATTTTTAACAATGTATCAACTGTTTTTGTCCAAATACGATGAAAGTCAGTGGGGTTCAAAACAACACACATTTTTCAAAATATATTTTATGTTCCACAGAAGAGAGAAAGTCATACAGGTTTGGAAATAAAGGTGAGTAAATGATGATATCATTTCCATGTTTGGATGAATAAATCATAACCATCATTAACAGACATTAGCCTACATTATGCTATGAGATCATTGGAACTGCTCATATCCATCACCCAAAGCTCAAAGCTGAATAACCACATATTTTGGTATATGATATGATTTCACACTGATGGCTTGTGGTGAACTTTTAATTACTATAATTGTAAAGTTGGCTTTTTTTTGTCACTTTAATTAAAATGAACATAATGAAAAAAGTATGTGGCTGCAAATATAAATAATAAAACCACAAATGGCAGAAATAAACAGTAGAAACACGGTAAAAAGTCGCATTAAGATGCACTAAATGTCATCGCCGAGATATCCTACAGATTGAATCGCATCCTCTCGAAAGAGTGTGTCATTATCTAGCAGCTGACAGTAAGATGGATCCTGCTTGGAGCCAAAGCAGGCAAAAGCCCATCCGTTTAGATGTGCACTAGAATACTTAAAAATGCAGCCTCTTATGATCTGCGGAGATAAGTACTTTACAAGAAGTTCAACTTCTGCTTCACATGGTCACTTGCATATATATGGCCCACTCATTTTTTATATGAGTCGCAGGTATGAAAGACATATAAATCAAGGGAGCGATCCAGCGCAAAGAAAAATAGTCCTCCGTTCAGACAAGATGGATTAGGCGGTGTTCCTGATGGATACCATTCTGCTGGTGACCATGGAAACTGCCGTGTTCCCTGTCCCAGCCTGCTTTCAGATCAGACAGCAGCTGCCTTTACATACATCAGGATTTGACTTTTCAGGATGAAAGTCTTACTGAGACGAAAATGGTTCGAATTGGTACCAAACGTCTATGGAAGTCACGGCTCCAGACCAATATTCGAGAGCAGTTGCAACGCTGTCACCAAGTTTTACAGATGGCGGCAACAACACCTGATTAGGCAGATGAAGGTTAGCAGGCGGACTTTAATACATCCACATGTGAATCCATGCACAGAGAACAGCAATCCAACATGAGACCCGACAGCAATGAACAGAAGCTAAGAAACTTAAGGCAAACAAGGAGAATTAATCACACACACCCGAAATGAATGACGAACCAAATTAGGCAAAATAACCATGACAACAAACACAACTAGGGAAACAGTGTGACAGTGTGATTTAGTCCAAACAGTGTGAGATTGTGACAACATGGCACTTATGATGGTAAAAAGTAACTTAGTTTCTAAGGTATTTATTATGAAATTACGGTAGCCTAAACACATGTACTATAAATACAAATCCAAACACAGCTAAATCTTAAAAAAAAAAAACACTGTAGGCTAATTATATTCCATTAATCCTTTAATACATTTAAAATCCCCCTGTAGTCAATCATTTTATCCCTTAAAACTCATCTTTGATCACCAAAATGACATATTTAAACGTTTTTGTTTTTTTGTTTTTTTTCTGAAAAAAGTCTATAGCCTATAATGCAACTCTTCACTTGCTTTTTAGTGTATGTAGACCATGAATATGCTAATGAGCCCCGTCTCCACTCACTCACACCAGCTCAGAGATTTCACTTGGTCAAATTTACTGTAGTAAACGCTGCACAATAGCAAGTATGAATCAGAAACTGATTCAGAAGAAGAAGAGGAAGAGCGAATTATACAGGCTTGTCTACAAGTCGAAGTATCAAAAAAGTAATGCGTTTTATGTATTATACATCATATACATAATTCAACTGCTATAATGCTAAATGTACCCAGTTTTTCATATCAACAGAAACACCGACCTGGATATCCTTCTCTTGAGACTCCCCTACTTTGCAGTTAATTATCTGCTGACTTATGAATTTTGACATGGTTTGTCTTAAAGCATATTAAAAACACCACATAGATATGTAAACAACAATAAAAACTTGATTTTCACCACAGGGGGGTCTTTAATACACATGTATACATTAATAATATAATTAATTAATATGTATGTAATACAATTCGATTTGAATAGCCCTACATTTCTGCTACTGTAACGGTAAATGTTGGTGATTTGCGGATTGAAGAGCCCTCTAACTGTAACAATCCCCTTCTAACAATTATCTAGTTGACCGTTTACACATGGTATTAAGGGTCAAACACGTTTTGAGCTAGTCCACTTTCGACAACTTCCAGAGGTAGTTGAAAATGCATTCGACCGGATTGTCGAATGTCAAATGTATTCGAAGAGCCACAAAAGACCATGTAAACAGGGCCGCAGATATGTGGTTTGTGGCGTGATCAAGACCGTCAGGAGTTTAACACTTTTTTTTTTAAACAATCTGAAGGGTTTAGGGTTTGACCATTGACTGTCGAGACATTCGACAAAGGCAGAGAGCAATGCTGGAAGCGAATCAATAAGTATACAAAGCTCAAGATGACGCAAGTATGCTCTAACCTGCTATCTGGGAAATAATTGAATATATAGAAAGATAAATAAATAAATAAATAAATGCTATGTAGCTCTTGTTCGGAAATTCAATCTTGCAATACGCAAGGGCATAAAAGCATGCATGATGTGTTTACATATGACGACTGCATGCTCTGGCATTTGTCAAACTATGCTTAATGTGCCTTTGGAGGGTTTTATTAAGAGATACATGGGTATTTTAACTCCGATTACCCTGTGTGGAGGGTTATTTACTGAATATAGCCTGACAGTGTACAACCCCTGGCAACAGATGAGAGGAATTGCATATCCTATGGGTTGTTTTTTGGCCGCTGGGAGCAGAAGTTGATCTGGGGGTCGGCGTCAAATAAATGTGTTGACGTCTGTTCCTGCACACCACGCTCCGGCAATGTTAAGTGTGAGCCTGAAAGGACTGAGGAGCTCAACATATGACTTTGAAGATTTGTTTGTGTCAGTCCCGACCTCTTAAAAGCACCAGAGAAATGTGAAGAGCCAAAGGGAGACACTGGAAAAAATGAAGAACTGTCCACAGGGGAAATTTTTGTCACAAAATGTCGCTTTGGATAAATGTGTCTGCTAAATGCATGAATGTAAATGTGAATAAAACAGCATTTTGTTATAGATTATTGAATTAGATATTTTATGATATGCTTTATGACACGTATGGATTTTAAATGAGAATTTAAAAGGAGAATTTAAATCAAATAAAATGAATTAAAATCATAATCATACTCATACCTCGCAATTCATGTAACATTTAGAATTTCCTATACGTAAATATGACTTATTTCAGTAATTCATGTGCTCGGAACTCATAATTGCGTAACTCATAATCAACTTGAAGGGCACATAAATTACTCATAAACATTAAAACACAACATATGAAACATGTCCAGACACATTAGAAGATTATATATTAAATAATCAATGTTCAAAATACCACTTTTGTTTTAGTTAATTTGGACATGCTGTATTTCATTATATTTAATAAATTAACTTTCATTTAATGGCCCATGGTGAAAAGATGCATCACTTACCAGAATCATTAGGTGGTTATAACTCAATATATATATAGGCTAATAAATAGAATTGTAATGTAAATTTAATTAATATTATATTCTAAAAACATTGTGATTGATTTTGTGGTGCTGTTTTGGCAGTATGGGATTTAGATTAGTCTAATGAATCAGTTGAGGGGAAATATATAAATAGATATAATTAGCCATTATTTGTGGAGGTTTTTTGTTCACTTTTCCTGCTCTAATTAGTTACCATGGCATTTCATTGGATCATCACACCTGTTAGTCTTTTAGTTCATTATCATTGTATACTTCAGTTCCTCAGTTGGTTGTCAGCTATTGTTTGTGTTGAGCACTCTGTTGGATATTCTCAGTTTATTATTTTGACTCATCTTTGTCTTTGAACTGTGACAACTACAACCTGTTCTCAGTTTAGTGTAAGTTTGCGATATTCAAATTTGACAGAATTAAGCACGACCCAACAGTTAATCCAAACAACAAGAAGCATTCATCCTTTCGTAAGGAGGATGACAGTTCTCCCACTCGAGGGGGATTTCTGCGAGAGGCTGGTTCAACAGACTATGATTTCAGCAAAGAAATCCAGAAAAATTACAGCTTAGTGGCAGTAGTGGACACTCAAGACCATCCTAACAAAACATGAGTGCTTTATTTACACACTGTCTCGCATTTTTCTGTCCGCCTTTCTAATTATCAGTGTTACATGGAGAGTAATTAACAGCCCAGTGTAAAACTCATAAGAGTCTCACAAGTGTTATCCTGCCTGTGTAGTGCGATCAAGATATTACAGTTCATCAGAAATGTAGGTCCTGTATATGGAAAACTCAAAAGCTGATAAAAATTGCTGGTGCTTAACTTTGCATGCATGTCATGCAGGCATGTTTTTCCTTTTCCTTTTCTAAGGGGACATATGCTCCTGCAAGTGCTCTCAGTGAAGGACCAGGTGTGTTTGCTCGAGGAGAGAGGAGCACCTGGATTCTCTGGAGGAATGAATGTCTTAACATGAAAAGGAAGAGCACACGCTTTCTTCAATCTTTAATGCTAGAAGTGCATGTAATTATGAACATTTCAGACATTAGAGCCTTTTTCATCATAAAAACCTGAAATCTCCTGATGTCTAACTGTAAGTGTCTCGAGCCATTTGTGTTATCGAATGGCATCTCAAATCAAGTACCTTTTTGATGAGAAGTGAATTACTTTTCCAAATGACTGAAGGTATGATTTTTTTTTTAATCGATGGACGATGAAACGGGCAGAACATTTTGTAGACATGAATATCCTACATGAATATCTGTTCTTTTGACTTGGTCTAAACATCACCCTATAGCAACCATAGGAAAAATCAACCAGAGCGCCTTAGCAACCGCATAGCAATGCCCTAGCAACCACACACAAGACCCTAAAGCACAGTGGGAATGACTTTTACACAGGGAAACACTGCTTACATTTTCACAAGCTTGTGAAATGTCAGTGTGGTCTTAAAAAATGAATCCCTCAGACTATTAGGCCATAAAACAACGCAATCAATAATAATTTTCAGTCCACTAGCCATTTTGTCCATGTATTATGAACTAACAGTGCAACTGAAGGATGCATATTTAAAGAGATTTGTGACATAAATAAATGAATGAATGATTATATATATATATATATATATATATATATATATATATATATATATATATATATATATATAAACATTTCTATATTACAATTCTGAAGCACAATGGAAAAAGGGTTTTAAAAAAACAGTTTTTCTTTAAAAAAAAAAATCCTTGAATTAAATTAATCAATTTATTTTAGTGTATGATTTATACACTTGGAGGTACACGTTTGCGGAGCACTTAAGCATTGAAAAATGTAAAGGTCGTGTGTAGCTTAAAATAATATTATCCTTTAAAGTCTGTCCTTTTATTTCCAGTATGAAAGCAAAATGTGAGCCTGCTGAAATTATATTGGAGTGCCACTGACACGCTACTAATGTGTGTGCATGGCGTGAAATCAACTTCACAAAGAGCTGATGTTCATTTACACCTTTAGAGCCACTGTACACTTTAATAGTTGCTCATAAACTCCAGCTGAGAAACTAAAAGGCATGTGATCTGCTGTTTACAAACATCACAATCTCTTTATTAACACGAAAGGTTAAGAACTGGAATGCAAATTGTAAGGCTTCAACTCTATGAAGTGCTTTCAAGCTCGTTCGTTGTAAAGTATGTATCACTTACTTTTCAGTGAGTCAGAAGGTCTTTTACAAAGTTTACTTAATAACCGTCGCTCAACCTTCTGCTTTCTCACTTGTCACCTGGTGTCTCACAAAAAGTAAAACCAGTCATTTAGCCAGCACTATTTGCAGCACGGTAATTTAACTGCCATATTCAATAGTACAAAAGATCACAGTACCGTGATGAGAAGTGATAACATGTTCTTTAGACTGAACTAACTGAGGCTCAATGCCTGCTCATCAGGTAATGAATGAAGCAATGATAAATTAACAAAGCCTATCTGAAGGCTTTGATTCACTCACACTCAAGAAAAAGTCCCCATGGAGAAACCGACCTCGAGTGCCCTTCCTGTGAGAAATGAGTGGGAAGCACATCCTGAAGTTTAGGTTTCTCATAACATCGCTGCCCATAGAAAAGTGTTCAGTTCACTTACTTATAAAAATTCAGTAAACCGGTTGCCTTAAAAATATAAAGTAATTAAACTTAATGCTTATTTGAAAAAATTTAAATTGAAAAAATAAAGTTATGTGACCTTGACAATTCCACATTACTTAATTTTTTAGATTAAGCATAATCATTTTAAGGCAGCGGGTTTTCTCAATTTTTTTAAGTTAAGTCAACTGATCACTTTTTACAATGAACATAAAAGGAGAAGTGTGAATATTTAAAAGTACATGTAACTTGCAGGGTGTGATTTGCAGTACTGCATGACACAGGCAGACCATTCTCATTTAATATATTATTTAATATAGTTATAGGCCTAATTTACCAGGAGCGTTTGTGCAGGGATGTGTGCGTTAGGCGATGCAACTATTTCATGACATTCTATTTAAATGTGTTTTTAATGAGGAAGTATATATAGCCTTAACCAGGATTTGGTTCACCCTCCTACGCCTTTAAAGACTGACACCTTGTTTTTCTTTTCCAAAAGTTGGCAGCACAGTTATGTTGCTCTCTACTTAATTTTGACCAAAATCTATGGTAGCATCACATACATCCCCCAGATCAATTCCAGAATGCATTGTTTTAGGCTCAGAGAAATCGTTCATCAAAGATAATAGACGCCAAAAGCAATTATAAACACATTTTAACTATTTAACCCAATAGGCCTATATGTGTATTGTATACCAACCCGTTCACACTAAATGAGTCTCTATAGCACGCAGTGTGTTTATCGTACAATTTATACGCAAAAATGAGTTTTTACGTGCATATGATACGCATGGGTAGGTTAGGGTAGGTTTAGTAGTGGTGTGGGGTGCGTGTGTATTATACGTTTGCTTAGAATTAGTGGTGTGGGGTGCGTGTGTATTACACGCAAAGTGAGTCAAATGCACGAGAGAACTGCGTACCATATGCACGTAAAAACTAATTTTCGCGTATTTTGCACGATAAACACAATGTGTGCTATAGAGACGCATTTTCATGAGATGAGGCTGTGTATACTTATTAAAGGTGCAATAAGTGATTTCTGAGAAAATTTGTTGAACACTGTTGATGTTTGAATTTCAACCAAAAAAAAACACACCCTCCCTTCATTGTTCCGCCCCTGAAAATGCATGAACACACAATGCAAGAGTGGATGTCTCTTAATCACAGCAGAAGCGAAACAAAATAAAGCAAGGAAGAACAAAAAATGAAAATACAGTTCACAAGCAAGAGTTTGTTGCTAGTCGTCAGCAGCACACACTCAAAACCAATGTTACTCACGTATACATCGCAACCTCGGCATCCGTTTTCAGGCCTTCCCGCTTCGGTCTCTCCAGCGCTGAAAAGCTTTAATATTAAAGCATGTCCTAAAGCTCTTGCCTGATCATGCCCTGTCATAATGTTTCTTAGCCATCTCTCTTTCAGACTTTCTTCAAATCTCCCTATTGCTCGCTCACTCTGCAGCTGGCGAGTGGCGACATGTCAGAGGTTAAGATGAAAAGACAGCAGCCGCTCACTTTAAGTGAATTCTTTCTCATGGGGAAGAATAGAAAGAAGGGAAATGTGAGTTGGTAATAATTTTGTTCAGGAGGATAATTATATTTTCTGTCTAACGTTAGACTTGTTGATGTTAAGCTGATGTTGTGATTCATCTAACTAGTACCAGAGAATGTCTAATAAGGGGAGAACTGCCACAATAAACTTCCGGCTTCTGAACTGGTTGCAGTTACACTCTGGTTCCACATGAGGGCGCTCACAGGACGAGTGCAGAATGAATGGAGGTCTATGGAGCTATACCCCTCCCTCAAAAACCACTTTTCTCAGGATATAATTTTTTGTCTAGTAATTTGAATGTTGTATTCGAAAGGAGATGCAAAGAAATTACACATTGCTGGGTGTTAGATTTTTTAGAGTCACTTAATTGCTTTAAAAAGTCTTTTAAAATGTCAATGACGTCATACACATCGTACGACCAGAGATACTGCTTTACGGCAATCCTTCAGTCACTTTGGTGCTTTTGCGCTCTGCACTTTCTTTTCTCTTGAGGCATCGACAACACAGCTGACACAGGTAAACACACGTGCTAGAAGAGTTTTTAAAGACATTCTGGTCCCGCTTCGGATGCCACGATGCCATCAAGCGGTATCTCTGGTCGTAACCAGTCCTTCACTGACCAATCAGTGTTCATTAGCAGAATGCTAGTGTGTTATGGGCAACAACAACTCAACCTGTAAGAAATCAAAAGGACATAAGTACTTGTTCATTCAATTTTCGACCTATAACCGATGTTGAACTTGCAAAACCTACAATTAAATCTGAGATTTCTCAACGGCAATCTGGTGAAAGAGACAAATTTAGCCGTCTAGCTCCATAGACTCACAATCATTTTGCACTCGGGTGATCGCCCCCAGTGGAACTCTGGTGGAACTACAACCAAAATTCAGTACAATAGGACTTAATAGGGAGGACTTAATAGGGACTTAATCTCCGTAGACGGGCTCTGCTAGTGCACTTTTGCTAGGTAAACGTTGTTACTATTAATGTTACTAGCGAAAATATGCCGGACTTATCAGTAACGTAATGGACAAAAGCGATTTGACACTAAAAAAAGTATTTAAGATAATTGTAAAAGAACATGATTTTTCTAATAACTTAATTGGTTACATTTATATAGCGCTTTTTTTGAGACCTCAAAGCGCTTTATAGAAGGGGGGGAATCTCCTCAACCACCACCAATGTGCAGCATCCACTTGGATGGTGCGACAGCAGCCATATTGCGCCAGAACGCCCACCACACACCAGCTTACTGGTGAAGAGGAGACAGTGATGAAGCCAATCAGTATATGGGGATGATTAGGATGCCATGATGGACAGAGGCCACTGAGCATATTTTGGCCAGGATGCCGGGGTTACACCCCTACTCTTTTTCAAAGGACATCCTGGGATTTTTAATGACCACAGAGCCTCGGACCTCGGTTTAACGTCTCATCCGAAGGACGGTGCTCTTTGGCAGTATAGTGTCCCCGTCACTATACTGGGGTGTTAGGACCCACGCCACAGGGTGAGCGCCCCCTGCTGGCCTCACTAACACCTCTACCAGCAGCAACCTGGATTTCCCAGGAGTCTCCCATCCAGGTACTAACCAGGCTCAGCCCTGCTTAGCTTCAGTGGGCAACCGGTCTTGGGCTACAGGGTGATAAGGCTGCTGGCTAACTTAACCCATGTAACTTGAAAACGAGTAACGTTATAAGTCGTTACAAATTATTGAATGCAGGACTGTACAGTGCTATCCAACTTTTATTTGTGACAGAAAACTACATAGGAATTGATATTTATCAGTTCATTACATCCATTCTAATGTCTTTTTAGTTTACCTTTACCTTCACACACCAGTTAGTTGGTGGAAATGTGAAAGGTTATCACACTCGAGAGTAAAAACAAGTTGGTTTATATGTTAAAATTCTTGATGCTGTTTTTGCCTTTCACCTTAACCTTTGCATGTATCTGTGTCTGTTCATTGAGGCATACGATACAACTAAGAAAAGAAAATATATTCATAAAATTTGAATTCAAATTTTTATCAATATATGTTATTTATTAATATTCAAACCTGGATGATTAGGCCTGCAATTAAATAGTTGATTTGATATTTATCAGTTAATTACTGCCATTCAAAATGTGTTTTCCTTTATCTTTACAAATGTATCTTTTTAGTAGAATAAAGTATGTTGGTGAATGTTTTGCAGTGTAGTTAATTTATGACTTATTTCTGTTCAAACCATTAACGGATCTGTCAGGTTTCCGATATGCGTGTCATCCGATATGACTGCTTTCACAGTCTCCCACAGCATGGGCTCTTTTGGAGTCTGACACATGTATCGAGTCGGCTCTCTGCTCTCCCTGTACCTTCAACAAACACACTGGTTGTTAGCTGCTATTATTTCTCAGATGAAATCTCAAATTGACATAGTCTGTCTGCTGTTTGTTTAGGGGCTGCCAGGATCGCACAGAGCTAATATGAAGTTCATTAAATTTAATCCCTGTAGTAAACTCTAGATATGCTTATACGTTATTCATTAATTCCAGGAAGATTTGAGTAGACTTTAGTGTTAACAAAAGAAAGGTTCAGGTTGCTAGTGTACAAAAGATGGTTCTTTAAAGGTTCTTTACACATAGTAACAGTTCTATTTTGTAATGTATCGTCCTGAAGAACCCTTTATATGCTGAAATGGTTCTTTGTGTTTGTTAGAATTTGGGGATCTTTATTCCCGCCTTTTTGTTTTTCAAATCTGTAACTGTCAAAGCCTCCTCATTACTGATTTTCTGGAGCTCAGATGTACAACCAGTTACTACACAGACTGTCAACTCTCAACAGGTAAATTATTTCTTTCAAGTCAAGTCAAGAATATTTGTATAGCGCTTTTCACAATACAGATTGTATCAAAGCAGCTTCACAGTATTAAATTAAAATAATAATAAAACGTCCATGTTTGGTAATGCTAATCAATAGTATTATTCATTGATTATTAAATTGAATATCCCCAACTGAGCAAGCCAAAGGCAACATTTTTCTTACTTAAAATGTCTATAAATTATAACTTTAAAAATCGTAACAATCATTTCCTAACAATCATGTCTTTTTCTCTTTTTAGTTTAACAGAACATGTAAGTGTGAGCAGCTCTGTTCAGTTAAGGATACTCATTCTCTTCTCCACAAATTAAGTAACAGAGATATGGAATTTATAATCCATATTGTTAGATTTTTTTATTTTTTATTATGACTTTGTCTAAACATACCCTGTCGCAAACTTGACAATAACTTTATATCACTTTTTCATTTTAACATGGTAAAGGGCTCATACTGTTCAGTTTTTCTAATTTTGGTCTTCATTAACATAATTGTTTTTACATTTTCAAATGGAAGAGACACAATGTAACTCTAAACTCAATTGTGTATTTCAGATGCTGTCACGTATCATAATCATAACCTCATCATCTGCAGAGAGAAACTGCTCAGAATACACACATAATGAAGGACGTAAAGACATCAGAGGGGATTGTGAAGATATTTCACTGGAACTTGGTCTTCATTACATCTATATCGTGTTCAATGTCAATTGTTATTTTTTTATGTATTCATTAAATAAAATTAATCTTGGTTGTAAGAGCACTGTCAAATCTAGTTGAAAAGGTTATTTACACCATTAAGGTCCTATAGCACTTTCAAAGCATGGTTCTTTATGGAACCTTATAAAAAAGGGTTCTATTTAGCATCTTAAAGGGACAATATGTAGGAATTACTCCCATCTAGTGGTGAATTTGTATTTTGCATTCAAACTAATTTTGCTCTCCAGCGCCTCGCTTTTTCAAATGCGCATTGCATCTACGGTAGGCGATATGTACCAAAAAGCTTTGACAGGATGTCTTCTAATAGCACTTCGTCGAGTTTTCCTTCAGGTGAACAGGTGTGTTATTTCAAACAAACTGCAACATGACAACAAACAAGCGAATGTTACAGTATGAATTACTGACTGTGAAAAACAAATGAAATATTGGAAAAATATGGTAGTTATGGAAATATAATACAAATGAAATATATGAAATATTGTAGTTATGGCCAGGGTGCGATTTGTGAAAAAAAACAGAGGGGGGTGTTTTGAAACATTGTTATTTATAAAAATAAATCATGAGAACATGAACTTCATCACTGCATTTGCAGGAATTGTAAAATATTTTTTCTTATTAACTGAAGTAGCCTAACGAAATAATTTTACTCTAATAGCTTATCTTTCCCCACACATATGAACTGTGATCATGCAATAACGTTAACTTTATATCGCGGTGCTGAGCTACAGTGAAATGATAGAAAATACATTATCTGTGATAGCAATTCGCCTCATTCGCGCAAACAGGAGTAGAATGAGGCTCGCGTCTAATGCGCCGCGCTAAACACCGCGCCGCGGGACCTCTAGACGCGCATAAACGCGTCTTTACACGGTGCAGTTTCAAGCGCCTCTCACTGCTCTGCACCTGCGTTTCTGCTGGTTTCAGTCATGTCACGTGACTGGCTGGCTCTGAACGAAAACGCGTTGTGGAAACGCGTTGGCTTAGTACTTTTTGTCCCTCTCTGCTATTATAGTTTTGCAAGATGGCGGAACTACATGGAAGCCTCCGTGGACCTACCCGTCCCATGTATATAAAGATAATAAATTCTTCATTTATAAGGATAAGTCAGATAATTGGCCGAGGTATTTGAACACCATTGAGGACATATTTATGAATAAAAATATTGATTTTAGATAATAAAATACCTAAAAAGATACTTATTGTCCCTTTAAGAGTGTACTGCAAACATAAACATAGTCTGCATTTTTCTTTCAGGGTCGTAAACAATGGGCACATTTTACTGTGAAAAGCGCTCAGCTGTTACATTGTGGGTTTTTCTTAACACCTCAGAAATCACAATAGACTAAATGGAAAGCAAGCAAAATGGAACAGGTGGACGCTGATAACAACACAGTAAGATGTGCATGACAACGTACTTTGGAGATGAGAAGTTTTTTATTCAGTTTTTCTTGTCTTTTTTATCCATCGAGCAGATAGAAACACATTTGTACAGCATTACATCATGTGTCCTGAACCTAGATTGCTTAATCTTTAATGATATCATGGGCAGCACATGTTTTATTTCTTATTTCACCCTATAAGGGAAAGAATTCTTGAAAGTAGATGCTTTTAAAACATGCCAGATTTAAGTCAGGATCAAAGTAATCACTGAGCAGAGGTGTAATTTCATTCATAGTCAGTCAAAATATCAGGTGTATATCATCAGGTATGATGTTTTAGTACTACAGAAATCCAAGCTTTTCTTAGAGAAACTGAATATCATAATTTACTTGTGAGGTTTAAACCTTTCTTCCGTAGAGCACAAAAGAAGACATTTTCAATATTGTCCCGGTTGATCTTTTCCATGCAGTGGCAATGAATGAGTGTGGAGGTTTTCAAAAAAAGTGGAAGGTTAAAAAAATATGCAATAAAAATCAAAAAGTACATTCCAAGATATGAAATCATATGAAGAACAGACCATAATTCATAGATGATTTATGTCCTTGCGAAGCAGTGATGTTTGATTCATGGACAAATTCCTTCTTTTGAGTCAGATCATTTTATCCAGTTCACACAACCAGTAATTCACAATTTATTTCTGACATACTTCAAGTCCTCATGCTACTTCTGACACAAAGAACAAGTGACAAATGGTCACTTCAGTGTAGACAGCCTCAAGCTAGTGGGGACAGTGTAGACATCATATTACAGCTCTTCAAAACGTCTTCTTTTGTGTTCCACACAGGAAAGAGCATTATACGGGTTTGGAACATCATAAAGCTGAGTAAATCATAATAGAACAGTCAATTTTAGGTAAATTATCCCTTTATATAAATATTTTGTCAGCGTCTCAACAGGAAGGGCTAACTGAGGTGTTAGAGACATTATGTAAAACAAAATAAATACTCTTTAAACATTGACATTCTCAAACTTATGAATATTCCCTGTTTAACAATCAGAACCTCAGGGGGGTTTCAAAACAACTTACAGTATGGTTAATGTTACCACATGTCTGGCAAATGACCTTCAGGGTGTTTCTAAAACCAGCAAAAAAAAAGAGGCTTAATGTGCTATTCATGACCAGTGTGGCAAAACACTTCCATACTCTCAACAATCAGTCATCGGGCCTTCTCATAAAATTCAAATGAATCCCACTGCGCAATCCGATGTCGGAGTCCAATTTTGGTCCACTGAAGGGGTTGTTTTGTAACGCCAGGCGGCGTCTTCTGCGCGTCTCATGTTGACCACCTGTGACACATCTGTGTAAGGGCTGTTTATGATCCAAATGTGGTCGGTTGTGGACGTCTTTTCAACATCAAATTTAGACTAATTTTAGAAGTCGTTTTTATACAACTTCTACAACTGTTGTTCCATGTTTCATAAGGGTGGAGGACATGTTTTCTGTACCATGGATTTACGTTTACATTTATGCATTCAGCAGACGCTTTTATCTAAAGTGACTTACATTGCATTACACATTTACATTCCTATCAGTTCTTGCTTTCCCTGGGAATCAAACCCATGATATGATGTCCAAGGTCATGATTGGACGTCCAAATAGTGGACCTATTTGGACATCGGATAGATGTCCAGAATTGGTCATGGACCGACACACCCAATATAGACATGATCTGCACATCTACCCGACATCCAATGTTTAGTGGGATACAAGCAAAGAAGTGTGACATTTTCCATATACATTTCTATTTCTCAGGGTGTATGAACAACTCCAGGTGTGGGTGAATTATAAATGTGCGAGCAGGATAGTTTGTTTAGTGCCACAGGCAGCCGATTTCACTGTAGGCTGAAATGGTTTCTAGGTCTATCACACGTCTTGTAGTCCGATATGCATCCCCTAATGAAATAACTTTCAATGACAACACAGTAGAAACTCTATGACTTAATGCTTTTTAAAATCAATAAGATTTTCTACAACATAGAAGTGGGTCAAACCTACAAACGGTTGTGCCCATCCTCAGTGTATCAAAGCCATAATGTTGTGTGATGTGGAGCAGTTTGTTTCTTTCCCTATGGGCCTGCTGGTAACATGCTCAGTGTAGGTGGCTGGAACACGCGCTGCACTTTACATAAAAGTGAGGGGGAGGTGACTAGGAGTGCTGCTCATTTAACTGTGTAGGTGACTCCATCAGTGAATTCACTGTCATAAGGACAGCAGTATATTATTAAGATGCAGTAATGTGTCTTCTAACACAAGGGAAGGATCTAATGTACTGTAATCAGGTTGAACATAAAAGGTTGCTAACTAAATTTTGAGCATGCTGTTCATATCACAAAGCTTACAGAAAGCCAAAAGAGATTAAGACAGGATACTGTGAATTTAGTGACTTTGCAACTCTGGTCGAATATGAACCTTCAATCTGAATGTTTAATGTTGCTACTGTACGTTGGCATAAACATGGAAATAAAAGTGTACTGCAGAGTTTAATCAAAGGGGAACTCTTTAATATTCTTGGAGAGCGTCTCTGTGAATTTTGCTTAAAACTTTGTGACTGCAGAGTAGAGTGGTGAAAAGCCTTCAAACTAAATCAACTCATATACCAACTCCTTGATGTTTCTTATGACTTTAGGGATAGTTCACCCAAAAGTGAAAATTCTGTCCTCATTTCCTCACCCTCGTGTCAATCCAAACCATGACTGACTTATCTTCTGTGAATACATTTTGAGAATTTTATTTTTTGCAATACAACGGAAGGCCTTCTTCAAAATATCTTCTTTTGTGTTTCTCAAGTAAGTCAAACAGGTTTAAAACAATATGAGTGTGAGCAAACAATGACCAAATATTCATTTTTGTGTGAACTATGTTTTTTAAGACCTTATTTGCCGCCATGTTCAGTTCATGGTTTATACTTTAGGCGACCACTTTAGTAACTTGTAAGTTGTGTCTTTGCAAAAATGTTTTTTATCTTTCTTACTAGAGGAAATTGTTTAGATCTAATGATTCAGAAATCACTGAATAACTGTACTTTGAATAAAATAACACATAAGCAATATTTGTCATGGACCGGTTGAGACAAACTGCAAGCACAATGGGATAATTGTTTACTGTTGTTCGGACAAAAATCATGATTCTTTTACATCTTTAGTGCAATCACATAACTTCTTACATAATTTAATATTTGTTGGCTCCTCATGGTAAACGTGTTGAAGTGTCTATAGCAAATTTTTTAATCATGTCTCACCATAGGATAGCCGTAAAAACAATTTCCCGGCTGTCACCTGAAAGCAACGCTTTCATCAGAACCCAATCATTTTTGACACTTTAATCCTAAACTGAAATAAACCTCTACCGCAGAGACACAGGGTACAACACGTCTAAAGCAGACCCTGAGGTGAAATGTCTTCTTGATTTCGATTGCTCTTAAAACACCAAATAAAAACAAAAAAATATCACCACAGGACTTTCCTGAACAAACTTTTTTTTAAATTAAATATCACGGAATGTACATGTCATAACTGGGTTGCAGAGATGAGGTAAGGATCTAGTTGGAACAGTTAATCCTTCATGTTCAAGAACATACATGTAGAAGAAACAAAACACTTATGAACAGACTCTTTGCAAGAACAGAACAACTGCTCTTAATTTGACTGCTTCATTAAATTTGTGAAAAATGCCCATACTAATAGGCTATAGTAGTTTCAAGATACTTTGCACTTACTAAAGGCAGAACAATGCTGGAGTTCTTATAAAATAAATGTTGGTTCACTTGCAAAAAGGGCAGTGTGAAAGCGAACCGCACCAAGCTAAAAAAAACTACATTGTATTTGGTCCGGACCAAAGCAAGTGAAAGCGGACTTTGAAAAGGTCTCAAAAGAAAAGGCCTCCCTCTATCATCCGCTGACAAATGAGATGCAAACAGGAGCTCTCTGAATATTCAACATTGTGATGAATTAACCATGAATTGGTTTTATGAGATTTTTATGAGAAAGTTTCCACTCCATTACCTCTTAAATTAATTAAAAAAACATACATTATTAATTATGATAACTTTATGTAAATATGTGTAAAATAAATTACCATAGGGCACATGATGATGATCCCCTAATATAATTTTGTCAAAAAAAAATCAGTCTTGACACAAGATTGCTAATGCTTTAAACATATAGATGCCTAAAACTCTGTCAACTTAATACAATTCTCAGGAACACAAAAAATATTTTGGTCTCTGTTAAAAAAAAAAAAAAACGGGATGTTATCCAAGCAAAATACACATCCACATATTTGGTACTAAAGTAAGGTTGATATTCACAACTGTGGTAAATGTAATAATTGCCTTACGGATATTTAAAAAAAGTGACAGCCTATGATATCTGAACTCAAAACTCATCAAAGACAGGGTAGAAAAGACTTGGCAAGCAGCGCTGCCGAGCTTCATTTTAATTAACTGCCGTGCTGCTTGATCTTCTCCAATTTCTCCCATGCCGTATTGCCCGTGGAACCTGCCACAGATACTCCTTTTCCACCGACATGGTTCCGGTGTGAGTTCCCGGCCTTTATTCGCACCATTTGAACCGTTCTGCTCATTTCCACTGCAAAAGGGGTTCCGGGCCGGAAAGATCAGTTCAACTCCGACCTTGAATCTTCCTGGGCTGTGATTGAAATCGCCCCCTTACACATTCACTATTCCCTACATTACTCCATTTATATAGTTCACTTGAAGGAGTGAATGAAAACGAGTGAGTGAATTCGGACACTGAGTGTGCCGGAAGGGCTGCCGCTTTTTGCATAGTTTGTGCTTGCTGTTTAATAATCATTCGAAACTTAGAAAACTAGCAGCCCTAGTAGTAATGAAAAGATTTATCTTGAACTCTGTCATGGAAACTAGCATGTATAAAAGGGATAAAGTTCACTCAAAAATGATTTACTCACCCTCAAGCCATCCTAGGTGTATATGACTATCTTCTTTCAGACGAACACAATAGAAGATATATTAAAATATACCCTGGCTCTTCTAAGCTTTATTGTGTATGGGACCCAATATTTTAAAGCCCAAAAAAAGTGCATGCATCCATCATAAAAGTAATCCACACAGCTCCGGGGTGTTAATAAAGACTTTCTGAAGTGAAGCAATAGGTTTTTGTAAGAAAAACAAAAACGCTCTAGCCACGTTGGACCAGTGGTTTGTAAAATGGACGGATAGATTATTCAGCCGCGGCCGGCATCTTCTAGCGAGAATTCATTCGGCGCGACCGTCACAGTGCTTTATGGGTATTCTCTAGCCATTGAGCGTACATCAGTTGTACACTCGCTATTGCGGTGCATTGTGGGATTGAATGAGTGCATTCAATGCTGTACACTATGGTTCCGGACACCACTACAAATGGCTGTCCCCTCAAATTTTAGGGTAGGGCGATTCAGACATAGCTCCTTTCTCGTACTGGTGCTGTCTCGTTGAGCAATGTAATAACTCTGTGGAAAACGGGCACTGGCTCCAGAACGCGAATCAATCTGTTCCGGTTCTATGCCAGTTCCGGTCAACCAACTTAGCCCTTCATCTGATAGGACAGCCAGGACCTGCCTGTTCCCATCGGTCCCTTTTAGAACACACCCTAGATTGCAAAGGCAGCAACATTCGACAACATTTCACATTTTACACCTGAAGAAAATGGTTCAAATGCCAAATCTAACAACAAACCTAATTAAAGCTGCAGTAAGAAACTTTTGCCTCTCTATCGCCATCTCTGTTTGAACCATATAATTCCAAGTTATTAGTGGAGTTATTTTTTATGACCCCTTATTTACACTGCACACGTCTTTGGCACATTATGGCTCCGACACGGCCACCAGAGCTGATCGCGGCCACACTAGTCAATGCTTGTGTTTACACATATTCCTCATTCTATTCTATTCTATTCTATTCTATTCTATTCTATTCTATTCTATTCTATTCTATTCTATTCTATTCTACACCAGCCATGCCGAAGCACGTTTCAGAAGCGCCACAGAAGCTGCTGACATATCTGCCACTTTTGTTCTGACTAAATGAAAACTTAAATGTTTTAAAATAAATCACATTATGGAGTTGCAAAGATGATTGATTTCAAACATTTGCACACTGCCCAGCCAACATTTGTATGTGGGGCCCATATGGGTATAAAATGGGCTGAAAAATGGGCTCTGTATGGGATTGTCCACGGGTTCCATAATGGCCCCATGTTAATTTCCCAGATGGATTCCATGTACGATTGCACTTGGTAGTGGGCAACATGCACAAGACCCATTTCGATCCCAACTGCCAATATTTGAATGTGGGGCCCACGTGGGTTTGAAATGGGCTGAAAAATGGGCTCTGTTTGTCCGTGGGTTATATAATGGCCCCATGGTAATTGCCCAGTTGGATTTCATGTAGGACATGCACAAGACCCATCTTGGTCCCAGCTTTGACCTCAACATTTGAGAGTAGGTTTTTTTTATACAGCACCTTGTTTGTGTGGGTGGTCTTCACAAGCCCACATTTGCTATCCATGGAACGTCACATAATGAGACCACACCACATCATATAGGCCTATCTTTCATTCAAATCTTTTCCAGCTCTTTTAATGAGAACTGTCACTGAGAGGCTCTCAGTGAAGTCAGTCAGTTTAATTCCATGTGAAAATGACCGTTTTGAAAAGCATGTTGTAATTAGTCATAAGCTTGATTATGCGTGTCATTGCTTCTGAGGACTGAATCTGAGCATTTTAAAATTGACTTGTCAGTAAAGTCACAGGGTCCTCTCAAGGAAGTCAATTTAAAAGTGTTCATTCATATAGTCGGACTGAAAATGAGTCTTCAATTTATGACAGGCCATTAATTCAACCTTTTTTATATTTGCGGTGAAACGAAAATTCTCTGTCACATGCAGTAAAATATGTGCTGTTCCATGGAAATAGGGCATTTTTTATTTTCTTAAATTTGGTCTGTTTTGTTTTTTATGTTTATTCTTAAAAAATAAAAAAGATGAATTCTAAATATAAAAAATAATGTTTCCACAAATTGATGTTTCAACAGTAGTTTCAGTTGCTGCTAAGCATTCTTCAAGCCCAGACAATCTAATTTCTCTCTTTAATTGTTCTTGCTCAGATATCTTGGACTCTTTAGCACCTCTTAAATACAAATGTCCCAAATGTTTACTCTGGAATTATCAGTAAATATTCTCATACCCCTAAAATCCTGTTCAGCACTATACATTCAATAATTAAACCTCACATGTCTAATTAGGCAGAACCATCCCCTTATATTTGTGAGAGATTTTTTAGTTTTTTTATTTAAAATATTGATGTCATTCGATCCTTCCTTATTCCTTCTCACTCAAATACTCTGGTTGACTGTTCAGTTAATCCAACCAACTTGAACATCTTTCAGCCGGTGTCTTTCTCTGACCTGAGGAACTTAGTGATGCAGAAATCTAAAACTTCGCCTCACAATGTTGTTCCCTCTGACATCACAAGTTATTTTGATAAAAATGGTTCTAGCATTCAAGTAATTATTAATTCTTAGTCACTGGTACTGTCTCGATAGATCACAATATCCTTCTGTCATGTTTTGAACAGTGGGTAGGCATTAAGGATACAGCACTACTGGTGTGAGTCATATCTTAAATCTAGGACATTCTCAGTGGCTATTGGCCAGTTTTTCCTCATCATCTGTCTCTCTCTCTCTCTCTCTCTCTCTCTCTCCTGTGGGGTTCCTCAAGGGTCCGTTTTGGGGCCATTACTCTTGCTGATCTGCAATATCATTAGGAAATATACAATTCCTTTTAATTTCTATGCCGATGAATCATAGCTGTTCCTTCCATTAATATCTAGAGATTCTCTTCAGCCTCTCATGGACTGTCTTGAGGATATTAAATCCTGGATGGCAAATAATTTTTAATAATAACAGGTAATAATTATACAGGTCTGCCAGTAAAGCACTCTTACATGTCCCACGGTCACGTCTTAAATCAAAAGGTGACAGAGCCTTTGCTGCTCCACGGTTATGGATTCAGTTGAATGCTCCTTCTATTTCTGTTTTTAAATCTAGACTTTTACTCTCTAGCCTTTCCTTTCACATCTTTCCACCAATCAAAAGTATAGTGAGCTGGCAGTCTCCGTTGCCGCTCTCCAGTAAATTATAGGGATAATGTACTCAGGCTATGCAATGAAAAAATGTTTCTGATGAAATACACTATAACAGAGAATCAGCCATTTGTGTGTTTATGTGTGTTGTTTTTAATTT
Source organism: Phoxinus phoxinus (assembly GCF_949152265.1). Classification (NCBI taxonomy): domain Eukaryota; kingdom Metazoa; phylum Chordata; class Actinopteri; order Cypriniformes; family Leuciscidae; genus Phoxinus; species Phoxinus phoxinus. The sequence goes on along the minus strand of NC_136892.1, from coordinate 14,141,139 downwards.
GCATAATATAATATCTTAATTTCATCAGCTGGATATTTGTATTATAATGATTTAATAGCAAATTGACTTACAAGACTTTTATTTCCTTTATTTCAATGCTACTCAAATATATTGATAAGTTAAAATCTACCTTAAATTATTAAGGTATCCATAAAACCTTTAAAAGCCTTTGTCTTTGCAGAGGCTGTCTCTTGATATTGTACCTTAACCTAAAGAAACGGTACATATATGTACCTTTTAATGCTTGGGAACTATATGTACCTTTTTGACCCTCAAAAGGTTACATATATGTACCTTGAGGTCCAATAATAAGCCCTATGGGGTACGTTTGTGTAGATTGTACCTTGGGGGACAGAAATGGACTCCTACTGTACCCCTATTTCTGACTTATTAACTGTTATTTCGATTTTTTTAACTCTTTTTATTTTCTATTTTTTATTGTATTTTATAATTGTTTTTTTTTACAGCACTTTGGTCAGTGTAAGCTGAATTTAAATGCTCTATAAATAAAATTAACTTTCCTACTTCCTAAATAATAATCATAAATCACAGAATCTGTTTTAAACTGTATTTAGACATGGTCACAGAGTTGAAAAAAAAATCTTAAAAAACCTTGATATAAAATTATTAGAAAATAACTGTTTATGTAATACACTCATGCTGACGATCAAGATTTTATTTGAATGTTACGAATCTCCTTTCACTGAACAAAGGGGAAAACATTTTTGTAAGAGGCCCTAATTTGTACCCCATTGTTTGAATGAATTTCTGTGGCTGTGTCGGGTAGTTTTGCATCTGAAAAAGTCACAAAAACTGCAGAGAGGAAACCGGTTTAATCACAATATGAAAAGAGAAACTATTTTTAGAGCCAAAAAGCATTTAATGGACCACATGTAGTCTACAGCATGCTGCTCTTGCCATCCAATGAGTCAAAAACAGCCCCCGTCTCAGTCTCATAATCATAAATCAAAGTTGGGCTATTTTGTGCCATAGGGGCATGATTTTTTTCATATTCTGTCAATTGTGGCAGATCCTCGGGAGACGTGCGGCCCTGATCACTGTTCCGGGCTTTCCTGCAGCACAATGTGACTCTTGTGATGATGGTATCCAATGGTTTGAGTGAGTGCATCCAGAGAGGTAGGTGGTCCCAGGTTTGCAGCCACCCAGGCAGGAGGTGAGGCTTTTGCGATTGCAGTCTATTCACAACAACAATGCAGAGGAGGAGAGCAACACATGGCACACAGATCCCCAGCAGAACCTGCCACCCAGCCATGGAAAGGGCAAAGACAATGGATGGCAGAAGGAGGAAGCACAGAATCAGGTACAGCACCGCAAACCACCTGTATTTTGCTGTCCGCTCACCCAAAAAACGTGCCATGCGAATGGGGAGACGGCTAAGGGGAACTGGGTACCAAAGCAATATGCCCAGAATGTTGAAGATGAAATGACATAGAGCAACCTGAGAGAGACAATGTGCAGAGCATCATGAGGGATGGTTTTATTTGCTTTACAAACAGACTATCTGAAGAATAGGTCTCTAGGAATGAGCAATACAACCTTTTTTCAAATCCTTAGTATTGAGGCCAATATCGCCTACTGATACCAACATCTCTATTACATATACAATATATAAGTATTTTTTATGGATGAAATGAATACAATTATACCATTTATTAACTTAAAGAGATAATTTAGGATAAATTTGCAATCTGTTTCTCAGTTGTTGTTGTGTTTAAAAAAAAAATAGTCTATTTAATCTTTGTTCTTCGAAAATAACAAAATCAAGAAAATATATTTTATTAATTTTAGACAATTATCATTAAATTGGAAAGACATAATTTATTATCAACATTAAAAATGATTAAACTGCTAACTATCAAACTTCTGTTTTATCATTTGGTAAAGGGATAGTTCACCCAAAAATGTATTTACTCACCCTCAAGTTGTTCCAAATTATGAATTTCTTTCATCTGCTGAACACACACACACACAAAAAAGATATTTAGAAGAATACGGGTAACCAAACAGTTGATGGACCCCATTGACTTCCATATGAAAACAAGTCAATGGAGCTCATCAACGGTCTGGTTACCGACATTCAGTTCAAAGTATATTCTCTTGTGTTCAGCAGAAGAAAGAAATTCATACAGGTTTGGAACAACTTTGCACAATGGGAGTGGAAAGTTAAACACGTGATCTACTGACGACGCGCAAATTAAAGAAAAAGAAACACAGACACAGCCGAATCATTTAAATAATGACAAACGCAATCTACCCAAGAGCAGCTCAAATTAGCATCTGATTTAAAACGTGCTTTTTTTCAGTGGTAAATAACGGCCCAAACCAGTAAATTGGCCGGTGCAAACCTTAGTAAATCACATTGCATAATTCATTTAAATACTTCTGAAAGGGAAACTCTTACAAAGGCATAAGGTCAACTGCAAAAAATAACCCTGTCCATGCCTTTCAGCACAATTTTTTCACTGCGTGTCTTTAGTAAATCCTGACAGTGTTTTTTTTAACGCCACAAAGAGATGTTTTGTTAGTAAATCTGGCCCAAAGGCTTCGATCGTCTTTTCTTCCATTGTGACGTATATATGAGTGAACTTCTTGAACGAGGAAATAAATGTAGGGTAGGACTTGATTTTGTCCATCAGGAAATGATTGAACAGTTAGATTGATGTTGTTTGCTAATTACTGTAATCTTATGTGAGTGACAGAATCTATACAACATCACGTATTACCGGAAGCATCAATATTCTAAGATCAATCCACCAAGAGTGCTCTAACTCAGTCACTGATTAATTGTGACAATGTTCAGGTCTCAAAAGACATCACCTGAAAGGCCGCAGCTAGCTTGTCTCCTGGGCTAGCTAATGCAGCTAAGATGGCTGTAGTGGTTGTTCCGATATTGGAGCCTAGGGTCAGAGGGTAGGCCCGCTCGATACTTATAACACCAATACCTGAAAGCACAATGAACGTGAGAGATACCAGAGCAGATGATTTATGTTACTAATGAGACCTTCCCGTAAGGTGAATCTAGCCTAATTAAGAGAAAATTGGATGACCATGACGAAACTGACATTTATCTCATGAAAATGGCCCTGTTCTAAATAGCACACTCAGCCCTCAGAGTCTCTACACTATTTAAATTGATCAAAAGTAATAGTGAAGACATTTGAAGATATTGCTACAGCATTTTAGAATGATTTCTGAAGGATCATGTGACTGAAGACTGGAGTAATGATGCTGAAAATTCAGCTTTGCGTCACAGGAATAAATGTGTAAAATTATACGTTTAAAATGTAAGTTACGTTTCTTGTAAATTGTATTAAAGTTTTAAAAATATTTTTTTTTTTTCTGTAAAAAAAAAAGTATGTTTCTAAGAAATTGGCACATGTATTTTAAACTACATTTTTAAAATAGTTTTCCTTTTATCAATCATGACACTCTTTTATTATTAACCCCTAAAAGTCTTCACATTGTAAAAATATATATATGATCAAATAGGTTATGACGACACGTTTTAGATCGCTTAAACTCGTCAAAATAAGTTAAGCAATTTTCAACCTTTTTATTCAAAGTTATAAAAGGATTCAACTAATTTTTTTTTTTTTTTCAGTTTAAGTTGTCAATGACAAAGTTGATTGTAAAAAAAATTAAGGCAGCAACCTTTTTTTTTTTTACAGTGCACCTGTTTGAAAAGACCTGGGTTTGCCTTTGAGATGAAGACATAATGTTTGAAAAATATAGTCCGCACACATTATGGCTTGTGTGGCAGTTCTAAAGCTCTCAGGGATTAGTGGTCTCCCAGGCAGTGTAATTAGGATGCTGTGGATCCATAATCTGTCATGCCTCACTAGAAAGTCTAATCACTGTATAGCTAATTACAATAAATCCAGGAGCAAAGTTAGACAATCACTCGTCTATCAATCAGAAGGCCAGGTGGATTAGAGAGGGTTGAGAGCATCAAGTGAACATCTCTCTTCACTTGGCTCTGTTTCTCCTTCCCTCTATTTAATTTCTCTCTCCCTCGCACTTATTTGTTGAAGCACAACAACTTATGTCTGTCATTTCTCTGGGAAATCGAGTGCATGAGTTACTGCATTGAGTAAAACCTTCACATTATTCATCAGCCTGAACAGACCATTTATTCCCAGAGCACACAGCTCATAGTGAATACGAATGAGTGGAAGTCAACAGTCAACCCTGTGAGAGCTAAAGATTAACTCCTCTGAGGCTCAGTGGTGTCTAAATGCAAATATTAGTGCATTACTCAGAGGTGATCTTGGGTGAAATGAATTTCTCAGGTTATGTTGATACACAGCTAAATTATACAGAAGAAATTCAAACTCTTTGCCGATATTCTTGGCCATAAGGTTCAGCCTGGTCATCTTAGGGAGGAAGGACTCACCTATCAAAGGAGTGATGGCAGAAGTAAACACCGAACTGCTCTGAACAACAAAAGTCATGCCAGCACCAACCAGAATGGCCAGGTAGCCAGTCAACCAGCCAAACGGAAAAGGAAAGTCTGCAGGAAAGTGATTCGTTTATCTCCTGAAAATGCTGGAAACATGACAAGATAATTGAGGCTCCCTACAGGGTTTCTCAGACTGAACCACTGGGTGAACTTTTAAATAATTTTAAAAGCATTCAGAAAATGCTTTTAAAGCAAATTTATTACCCCGGGGTAAACTAATCACAACTCTTATCTGAGTTTTGCGGAAATAAATCATATATTTTTTTAATAATTAAAAAAAAAAAAATCAAGAAATAGGTAATAAAATATTCTACATAAATGCATGCATTTAAAAAAATGATATATATATAATTAAATAAATTATAGTATTAATATGTGAGGATAATGTGTAAGCAGTATTATGAGAGACTTAAAATAAAAATAAAAAATCACTAATAAATACAATGAATAAAATAGACATATTTTAATATCCAACAGATATGACAATATAAAAAAATCTAAATTGTTCAAAAAAAATTTGCAGATCGGACCATCAAGATTCATAAGAGCATATCATGTGTTGAGATGCAATACAGTGACATATGTGGTCAAATAAGAAAAATAATATCTGAGAAATCTTTTAAAGCATTTCACACGGCTCCTGACAATCACATTAACTGTGTAAACTAGTTAGTTGATGATTTTCTGGATAGCTTTGGCCACTTGTCCCCGGAGGAGGGAGTTGAGAAGCTTAACCAGCAGCAGGAGGCAGGTGCAAAGCACCAGCAGTGAAGAAGACAGCAGAATCAAGCCCACAGCCAGATCAGACAATCCCGTCTCCACAAATAGATGAGTGCCTGCTCCAATACACACATGCATTTATATCTTCACTCTCCTGTGGAAATGTGCCCGTCTGTCATGCATTGACAGGCATGTGTTCATGTTAACAGTGATTAGCCCATCAGCTGCTGATTATGGGATGTGTTAGTAGAAAAAGGATTTCAGATTCTTACCAAAAAAAAGTGGCTTCTAGAAATGAGGCCCACGTTTATAATTGAGGGCTTGAGTCATAGACTGTCCCCTGATAAATATGTATATATTACCTATTTTTTCTCATAATGATCGCTCATGAGATTATTAAATTGTGTTGTCTCAAAGTCAATATGTGAGGCAGGATGACTCAAAAGCTCATTGAAAGTTTAAAAACATCTTGCTTCCTAAAACAGCATGCACGCTGTTTGTTACTGTTGTTGATGTCGAATGTGTAGTGAGTCTTTTACACAAGCTTCTGACTCACTTTAATACAAAATAAATAGGGCTGTCAAAAGATTAATCGTGATTAATCACATCCAAAATAAAAGTTTGTGTTTACATAGTATATGTGTGTGTACTGTGTAGAATTATTATGTATAAATACACACACATTCATGTATATATTTAAGGAATAATTTCATTTATATACTGTATATCAACGCTATCTCACGACCAATTCGTACGAATTTGTACGAGTGATTAAAAGGTGGCTAATTCGTACGAATTTGTACGACCTCACTCGTACGAATTTGTACGATTTGTCTAAACCCACGTGACGGTTGGGTTTAGGGGCGGGGTCAGGGGTAGGTCATTCGTATGAATTCATACGATTTTGGCAAATCGTAAAATATGTACGTTTTAGCAAAAAACGTACAAATTCGTACGAGTGAGGTCGTATGAATTGGTACGAATTAGCCACCTCGTAAAATTCGTACGAATTGCCGTGAGATCGGGTTGTGTATATACATTTATATAATTTGTATTATATATAAATATTTTAGATATAAATATAACCAATTTTTCTTAAATATATACATGATTGTGTGTGTTTTTATATATATAAATAATTATACACAGTACACACACATATATTATGCAAACACAAACTTTTATTTTGGATGTGATTAATCATGATTAATCTTTTGACAGCCCTAAAAATAAATGACAGTTATTAGCCCAGACAGAGCTCTGAGTAAATGCAGAAGAGTCAGTCAACAGAGGGACTCAGAAATTAGTTTTTCCTTCACATAAAAAAGGGTGCGTTGTTCAAATAAGGCATTTCTCTGTATTAACAAAAATCGTACATTTTGAAGCCAGATAGAATGGATAACAATACTGTTTTATTCAACAACAAAAAATGAAAATGACTAAAGGCCGATTGATCAAAGGAAGGCTCTTTGCTGTGTTTTTGTCCATTTTGTTCGCTATCCCTTTGAAATTTTATAGTTTTGACTCACATTTTTCTGCATTCGTGTGAAGTGATGTGGTTGGTACAGCTGAGGCTTCTGAATGCGCAAAAGAAACATTCTCTTGGATCTGTGGATAAAAAAATGTAGATAACGTCATGTGCTGCATCACAAATCTTCATCTGTAGGCAAACAGAAACGTTGCTCACCGTGATCCGTGTCTGACACCAAACTTTTATAAGGCTTTTATTGCGCAGCACCTCTTGCCCTGTGGCTATACCTACGATTACGGTCTTATCCAGCTGAAAGGGAAACATAACATGACAGACTGAAGAGTACCAGAGGGCGAACAGTGTGATATTTAATTAGGCTACACACTTTTTAATAAGCTCAAGAAAACTAATGACCAGTTTTATTTTTATTTATAATGACACCCAATGGGCCGCATACTTTAAGAAATAAATCACCAAAAATGTCAAATCTTTCATTATTTACTCATTCCAAACTTTCTTCCTTCCATTGAAAATAAAAAGAGATGTTTTGAAGAACGGTCACGCTGATCTTTCCCATACAATGAAAGTGGATAATTATGAAGGGCTGTCAAGCTCCAAAAAGGTCAAAAAACAAAATTAGAGCACAATAAAAGTTGCGAATAAGACTTGCGTGCCACATTCTAAAGGTGCCGTCACAAAAAAGGTCCATTGTCTGTTTCACACAGAAGTCACTTTCAAACTGTAACAAGGTTTGTGTTAAGGGAAGTAGGAGGCGGGAACCGGCGAATGTTAAACGCAACTTTAATCACAAAATAAACAAAAAGAACAAAATGGAAGTAAAGTCTCAGCCTCTCACGGAAGACTGCCGCATAAACCAAAATAAAAACACTAAAATAAACGTCCCAGGCCTGGTCCTCTCTCATCCTTCACTGTCATCACTCTTTATCCTTCCGGTGTTCCTTAGTGGGACTCGAGACCGTTTTGGCGTGCAGGGCCTCGCTCCGTTCCCACTGCTCTCTGCCCCGTCCCGCTTGCCACACAAACCAAGCAGCTTTCTTTTTGTCACCACGGTAAACCCATGTGACCAGTTTGAACCCGTTGAGGAAACTGTGTGCGTAAATCGCCCTCGTGCAGAATTCACCATTGTGTGGATTCCTATCAAAATGACTGGATTTGACGTGCGAAATTTCACTGAACAACAGTAAATGTGACTGCACTGTAAAGTCCTGTTAACACTAACAATGAACAAGACAGTTATGAAAATAACTCTGTCGTGACTATTCTCGGAGTGTTTGTCGTGGTAATGGGTATGACCATTTTGATATGTTTGGTCTTGATGGAATAGATCTGCTACACTATGGCAAGTACGGGACTTGCTACTGCCAATACATACACAACAAGCTGCTGTGAGAAAGTAAGACATGCTGCTGCTGTACAATATACATGAATTACCCGTAGCAGATCTATACAGGTGGAGCTGGGGAAGGTCGAGGGTTTCTGAAAGCACGCTGGACTAAAATGCTAAACAAATATTTGAGGGTTGAGCAGTGAGCTCATTGGCTACTGATACGGCAGGAACCAATCAGCTGCGCCCTGTGTGAATGGCCCTTAAGTCTTCTGAAGCCAGATTTATGTGAGGAACAGAACAAAATGTAGACCAATATTCTCTAAAAAAAACATTTATTGCATAGCTTGAGAAATGTTTTCTATGAAGCATAAGTCACATGGACCACTTTTATGATGATTTTGTAATTTTTCAATATTGACAGCCTTTCAACTATGTACTAAAACTTTTGATTTGTTTTTCACAGAAGAAAGGCAGTCATCCTTGTTAGTCCTGGAACAAATATTTCTATCAACCAATCAGATTGTATTACAGAATAACGCTGCAGCTGTATAATACTTTTGGTGAGGGGTTCTGTGATGACTTTCAGGAGCTCTGGACCATCCTCTCCGCCGGTCACGATGTTGAAACTTTCAACCACGCGAGCCTCATCACGCCAGTGACGGCTTCCAGCGGCAGCAACACCAACACTGACAGCCAGTTAAAGCAATCGTGCACTGTGGCACCCGCAAAAGCTCTGAAACAGTCACACGCAGAAAGTGTCATTAAAGAGCTCCAAACTTTTTATTGATGGTTGAATGCTGACAGTGTGAGGTACTGTATGCTCTCTCTACCGTTTGAACTCCTCTCTCTCCCCTGCCTGCATCAGAGCCACAATGGTATTGGTGACAGATGTGCCAATGTTTGATCCCATGATGATGGGAATGGCAGATCCAACATCCAACACTGCATGAAACACAGAATGTAGAAACCTGATCGATAGATGTGAGTCACGTTTCAATAACAATCATCCTTAGGCAGTTGAGAGAGAAAAAACGGCAAGTAAGTATTAGACTGCTTCTCTCCAAATAAAAAAAAATCTTAATTTGAGTTTAAATTATTTTACCTGTACATAATCCCAAAGCTTCCAGTAAAGAGAAAAAATTGCTGTAATTATGATATGACAACATGTGACATGTACTCGGAGCTGTTCGGAATTATGCACTATGGCAACAATATCAATGTCAAAATTAATCTGCGGTGCACAGGTGGCACAGTGTTCACACATGGTACAAGTTGGAGTAGTTTACACGTTGTAATTAAAAGTTCTACGAGAATGTGAACGCTTGTTTCAAGTCGTAATCTCGTCATTACGATAATTATGATAATTATGACATAACGACACTGTCTTGACACTTACCCACCAATTTAAAAGTACATTCTATATAGTATGAATGCGTGTAGTATGAATGAAATTCAGACATACATTGAGAAGGGTCTATATGCGTTCCTCAGTATTGCATAACACAACCTACAAGTTAGGACTACAAGTTACGCCTCCAATGGAAAAATTGATGTCATGAAATGATCTTTTCAAGTAGCCTATTTATTTAGTTTTATAATGTTGGCAATTATATTGCTTTCAATTCTTATGAAGCTGTGTGAATTCACAGAGCTATTGATGAAATATAGGATGCCCCCCTTAAGAACATTGTGGATTTACTTTTAAACGGTAACATATTTAGATAAGTTTAGCATGTGCTGGATGATCATGCATCAGCCAATGTGTTATTATAGGAAATAAATAGTAGGCCTATAGCATTTGCTAATTTAGTTGTTAGCACAAATTGTCAAATATTAAAAGAAGGGAAAGATTGCCCCTACCCTAATTAATCAAAGTGAGCATATTCAATGTACAAACTGAATATTAAGAAATATCAGCCCGCTAGCAATCAACCAATGAGAATCGAGTATTCCAGAGTGCTGTGCTGTAGGAATGATAATATCTGGGTTTTTGGATTATGCAGAGCGATACTGGGTTTGTAACGACTGCATCTGACTTACATCCATAGGAGACCAAACTGACAACAATGGAGGTGGAAGTGCTGGAACTTTGGACCAGGACAGTAACCAGTATTCCGACCACCAGTCCCGCCACAGGGTTAGAAAACACTTCGCTGTCCTTGAATATGTCTCCTGCAACCTTACCTATCCAAAGATACAACACATCCAACTCAAAGCTTTTTTTTTTTTCCTCTCGGAGGATGTGATGTTGAGATTAGTAGTTAGTGGTCACAAAGTAACCAGCTTTTCACATTTCATTTGGAAGTATGTTGTTTACAATATAGTTACTATATCAGTGAACAGTGGAAAATGTTAAAGTTTACCTCCAGCTAACTGAAAGGCTGAGCTCAGGATGTCCAGAGAACAGACGAACATGTACAACAAGAAGAGAAGAAGAGGTATCTTGCAAATATTGATGAAGATGTGTTTTTCCATCGTCCCTGTGTGGTTCTGGATAAAAAGTATGTTTTAAAGATTACAGTTTAATCAAGAATTTTATATTCGTTTCATCGTACTCACCTACTATTTAATGGACTGATCTGAGATATTTGTTGTAAGACAGGTAAAATAGTCCTACTTTTATTATTCTATGGCTCAGATGACGTTTTGGGGCATCTTGCCATAGATCACTGCTGGAACAAAATATTTATTTTTATTGATTTATATTAATCCTAATAAAACGTTTTTATAGTCAGTACAATGTGCACAATGTGACTTGTGAATTCAATGAAAATATAAAATAGCTTTAATTTCATCCCCCCTCAGCGAGATCCATTTTCACTTATTCATAAAGCAGAAACACATTTGATTTAATTCCTCTAATACCGTTGTTGTGGCAAAAATTATCATAAAACAAACATCACTGTGTAAGAGACACTCAGAGTCAAGTTATAAAAAGAGAAGTATTTATTCTTGTAAGAATAGGTTCAGTCTAATACACAAGTTGCCTCGTGCAGAAGAGTGACACCTGAGTTCTACTTCCAAGGCCTTCCTTCCCCCCAGGGCCTTCCTTCCTTCTTTCCAGTAGTTTTCCACAGACAAAAGGACCTATAGCTAGTTTAGATTTATCCTTAGTTGACCCACTAAGCCCCCCTACACTGGATGGAGGTCCGAGGTCCTTGCCTGTCTGTTTTCTAGTGTCCTTCTGCCTCCTCAGGTACATAAACATAAATTTTAAAGCAGTTCCCCGTTTCTCACACCATACTGCAAATGGCAAAAACACATGGCATTCACTTTGCAGTCTACTGAAAGTCAATGAAAAATAAAACAAGTCAATGAAACATAAAATCTTGTCATAACACCGTCATTCAACAAAAACATAATTGTAAGAAAATGTCTTGTTTTTGCTTAATATAATTCTGATGCATTTTACCACCATTTCATGTAGTGTCTGTTTATGTGTTACCAATTAGCAAGTTAGCATTTTTTATGCATCTCACTCAGATCGTCATGACCGTTTGAAAACTGAACAATAATGACTATAAAGTTAATTCTGTCCCTGAACATTAAATGCTCTGAAACGATCAGTTGCTTCTTCTTTCTTAATTCGTCTTTTTGATTGAAGAATAATTATGTTGATAACTGCAGTTTTGATTGTGAAGCAATTACGCACAACATATACATGATAAAAAGAAAACGGCATGCTCAATACATACCTCATAATGATGCTCTGCGCACCTGGCTGCATGTGTATTCATTTATCAGCCAGCATTTATACATGCTATCTCAGTTTGGGCGACAAAGTCACTCATTATGCAGTGCATAGTTAAAAAGTAAATAGAAAAACATGGGGGAAATAAAAGTTGTACATTTACTAAAGCCTCAAATGATTTTATTCAGAATGCTTTAGCTGTGACAGAGTAATAACTGTGTATGACTCTCTGAGGGACAAAGAATGGACGGTGGGACACCAAGTGGTGAGACACTGATGAATGGTTTGTATATTTCCTGCTATGCTTTCCAATTATATCGTCTGATTGCAGATACTAAAATGCATGACTTGTGCATAATGTATAAAGAGACAAATTATTGATGTTAAGATATATAGAAGGCATGCAGAGTTAAGTGTCAAATAATCAGTTACTCAATAATTCACTGCATACTCTAAGATGAATGAATGAATAACATGCCTTCAAACTTTCATGAACTATAAAATCCCTGATGTATTCAATCCGGCCACTCACTGTTCTAGGAATGAGCGACCCCGCAAATGAAATGATCTGTCACATTTAAACAGTCCCATTAGGTAACATTAGTTAATGCATTACCTGACTGACATTAACCCTTAAATGCAAGAATGTTTCGCCAATCATTATTACATATTTCACATTGTCTTTTGTAATGACCTGGATCTATATCTAACACGAATGGACCTCTACCTGTTGTAATAACATAAAACTTTCCTTAGAGTAACAATTACAGAAGAGTAAAAGAAAGCATATTTTGTTACCTTTTGGAGCTTGGAAGGGTTCAGTTTGAGAAGATGTTTAATACCATCATCACTGTCCTCGTCAGAGCTCATTTCCCAGTACATTCAGCATCTGGCTCAAATTCACGATCTCAAACATATTCTCAAAACTATCATTTTCAACATCTTCAAAATCAATATTTTGATCGCTGACAGCTTTTTTAAGTTTCAAGATCAAGTTAAATCATCTTTACGGTAACACTTTATTTAAATGGTCCATTTTAGACTTTCTGTTGACTATAAGTAACTGTGCAACTATGTCTCATTAGAATAGTTGACTGTCTGCTTAAAGGGATAGTTCACCCAATAATGAAAATGTAGTCATCATTTACACACCCTCATGCTGTTCCTTTCTTTCTTCTATTGAACACAAAAGATTATATTTTAAAGCGAGTTGACGGCAAATTGTTACCGACATTCTTTAAAATATCTTTTGTTTAACAGAAGAAAGAAACTTATACAGGTTTTGAACAACTTGAGGGTGAATAAGTAATGGCAATGAACTATCCCTTTAATACCTGCTAATACTTTATTTTGATGAGATGAGTAAATACATGCTCACATTTAGTCTAGAACTACAATAACCATCATGGTCACACACAACGCCTCTGCACTTACACCCATTTTTTCTCAACATGAGGACAAGAGAGCTGTCAGTCTATGAATGGGAAATCAAACTTGCGTTACTTATTTGAAAAAGTAACTCAGATACTTAGCTGTAAATTTAAAAGTAATCTCTCAGTTACTTTAAAAAAGTAATCTGATTACATAACTTGAGTTACTTGTTATGAGTAACCCCCAGCACTGCTATCTAAAGTACTACTTATTCTGCTAACCTGAACCCTAACCAAAACACTACTAGTCTACTAATACTCTAATGAGAGTTAGTTGACATGTAGTTGCAAAGTTACTTAGTGGAATGTCTAAAATGGACCGTTAACAAATGGAACCTTATTGAAAGTGTTACCTCACCACAGCCCTATTATCCTAATACTATTTTACAATGAACTGTACAATTCTCATGTAATCTCTCAAGAGGTTGCTCATTAGTTTCGTTTTATTTTTTTCCAATGTTTGTTTTCCCAGAAACTAGTCGGACATTCATAACAACAGAGGCGAGTTCGATAAAAATAACTTCCCCCCCAAACATTCCTATAATTTACGTCTTAGCCAGCTGGCAAACATGAACACCCACGAACAATGAAATGAAAGCTTGACAGTATTGATTTGTTTCCTCATAAAGTGTCACTCTGAGCACATTATTTCCTGAAACTCGAATTTTCTAACCCTGGTAATCTGCCCTTCAGGATCACTCCGTACTCATGCCGTGAGCTCACTGCGGTGATGTGACAATGGAGCAACAGCACTAATGATCCGGCCCAAGGTAATTTTCAGTGCCAAATAAGCAGAAATAATTTCGAGGTGAAAGCTCATGATGTGAACTCTCGGCATCTGTCTGTCTGTTATCAGTCAGGACACTGGCATGGTTGTTAGCCATAGATAGGAGGTGGTAGCCTTTGACTGCAATGGAACAATTTGGAAACACAAAGCTGATAATTTGATGCTGTGAATAGAAAGCCAGACTTTAATGATATTGGTTTAATTCAGCCATTAAATCACCAGCAACACTATTTGTTTCTTCTCCAACTCACACTGTTAAAATCGTGTTGTAAATCAGTATTTTTGTAAATGTAAAGATCATTTGTTGAAAGATGAAGCAGCCAAAAGCAGCTGCATCACAAACCGTAAGTAAATCATTTCATAATGCTTTGTGTCTGCTTTTTGTCAGCCAGTCATAACTGTGGCCGTTTACTGACAAGCCTTAAGGATATTTAAAGGATATTTTGCCAGATTAGATGTTTAGTTATTTTAGATATTTTTATCAGAACACAAGAAAAAAAACTCAGATTAAGAAAATATCCATTTTCAGTGCACTTCAAATGTAAAATATGCTTTTTTTTATATTATGATAGTGTTTGTGAAAAGTTGTTTTTAAATCTATTTCATGTATATTTTACTGTGCATAATTAACCTACTAATATGAATTGCACACACAAATCACTGTCATATCCATTTCTGCATTTATTTCACAAACAACATCCGGCTCATACAAATTCAAGAAGCTACACATGATTATTGTTGGTTTTCTTCTATGCTGACTAAACTAAAAATCACAATTCACGGAGACACTGAACCATCCTCTTGTTATTACCCATAATTCCAGTTGATCTCTTTAAACCTCAAAGCCCCGAAGTTTGAATCCGGCAATCATTTGAACTCCTCTGATGAGGCACTCAGTTCTGAGGTCTCCTATAAAATATACAAACCATTAGACACAATATAATCGAGGATATCAAACAGCAAATGAGACGCATAATAAAGCAGCTCTGACAGCACAAGCAGTACTGACTGGTCTTGGGACTAATCTTTGATCTCGTTTTTTTCAAAGTCAAGCTTTAAAGCGGCCCATAATCCACAATGTCATGTTTACCTCTAGTTGTTCGGTTTCTGGTTTAGCCGGAAGAGATTTTTGTGGTGTATGAAAGGCCTGTGGCAGGAGGGCAAAAACCAAAGACTTTAGAATGCAGTAAGAGGATTTCTGAACACATTTGCTCAGCTATAAATGATGACATGCACTGTCCAAAAATGACTTTTTGCTTGCGACTGGGGTAACATTTTAAAAACCTATCTTCCCTTAGCAATTGCATTTAGTACCTTGAGAAATTAATTGCATTTATAAAGATAAATAAAAGGGGGGTTAGTTGTCAATTGACCCAGTGACAAGCTAAAGGTACAATTTTTACACATATTTACTGACAGTGTTTAGCCCATAGAAATCACTTTACAAGTTAAATATTATTTGTATTAATTATTATTTTCTTTTTTTGATATAGTAAAAAAAAAAAATGCGCTCATAGAAAACCAGATATACTTTGTACATTCCTTTGTACATTCCCAAAAAATATAATTATAATAAAAGTATTAAAATATAAATATATATGTATTTTTTTTTAAGTATTGTTATTATTATTAGGACATTTTTCAAAATGAGGACGCCACTATGGATTCAAAAAAGGTAAAGATACTTTGTCCCTAAGAAAATACACACACATTTAAAGATTATTCGACCATATCACTAGATGGTGCTGGACAGCTGCTGAAATCTTTAGTAGAGTGACACACTGCTTGTAAAAACTGAAAACTGACAATTGAGACGGTTCCCTGCCCATTTAATCATCTTATTTGATGTACAAATGCCACATTGTAATATAAATGCACATAAGGCACATTAAAGATGTATCAGAGGTGAGCTTCAAATTAAATTGAAATGTGTTGGATATTAACATTCTGCGGAGCCATTACCTTTTTGGCTTGCTGTACCTCTTCTGTGGACTTGGATCTATTTTTCACTGTCTGTTTTTGTGGGGAGATTGTGGACACCTTGGGATAATGAAAATGAGATGGGCTCAGACCAGAACATCATTAACTTTCACTTATGAAAAATCTGTGTTTTCTATTAGGACCATTCTGTTAAGCTCTCAGCATTTGGTTCAGTCTCCACTCACTTTATTCTCTGTCCTTTCCATGCTTGAGGCTTGAGGAAATCAGCTGTCTCTAGGTAATGTAGTCAATGCTTTTGGTTATCTGAAAATATGAAAGAGATGGAGAACAACAACATTAGCCGTGACACTACTTCACAAAGAGGAAATTTCATCTCTGAATGTCACTCATTAGTTTAATAGAATGATAACCGTAATTGGTCTACAGAGATTATGGGTCTCCTTCTTTAGAAGCTTGCTTCACTTTCACACCTTTTTGTACCATGTCTCTGTGGAATATTTGTCACAGAACAAACCGATTCCAAATTGCTCCTGGCGGGAATCCCATGACAAGGTACTGTAGGCGTAGCTGAGAATGAGACATGGCTTTTGAGGTAAAGTGAAGCAAGAAAGGCACCATTGAAAGCGCATGTCAACAAAAGCCTGAATTTGAATATCCCAAAACATATACATTTTTACGTGAGAGAGCGTGAACGTGATTGCTATGCAAAAGTCACTACCAATCTGTTCATTATAAAAAAAGAGATACTGTCTCTTCAGAAAATTTAGATTAAACTGCTCAATTCATTGAGAATTAGTTTGATGATCTATTTATGAACATTTTGAAGCGCCAACGTGGTAGTTGAGTGGACTGTCAATGGAAAGACAGAAATCTCTCAGATTACATTAAAAATAATTTCTGTTCCGAA
Source organism: Phoxinus phoxinus (assembly GCF_949152265.1). NCBI lineage: Eukaryota > Metazoa > Chordata > Actinopteri > Cypriniformes > Leuciscidae > Phoxinus > Phoxinus phoxinus. The sequence continues at coordinate 14,124,364 of NC_136892.1, read as the reverse complement.
GATGAACGAAAGTCTTGGGTAAACCATCCCTTTAACTTTCCTTACTGCATAATATTGCTGTTTGAGCATGAAAAGGGTCAACTCCAAAGGTAGTAATTCTCTATCATTAAGAATTGTAAACTCCTTGAAACACTTTGAATAATGTCTTTCAGGGTTTTCTTCAGATAACGTACATGTCACAATATCCCTCATTTAAATAATCACCACCCAAGGCAAACGCAAAAAAGGGTACGAGGCATGGTTAAGTTGCATTCATGTTATGTGACAGAGGATCGGACCTAAACCAGTGATTTTTTTTAGGCGTCTTTCTTCCCTCTTACTTTTTATGGTTTATGTTTTTTCCTTCTATGGACCAGCCAACTGTTCAGTTGTTGTGTCTGGAGCAGGGAGATCATTCGCTAGAAGACCACAGCCGAGACTTCATCCAGCTAACGTGCCAAACGCACTACCGGGTCCGGGTAGCACGTCTAAGGCAGGCCTTCCAGCGGATGGTCCAAAGGAAGATTTTGCCGCATTCGAGGAGTGGGTGCTGGTGAACAACGATTCCATGTTCACCATCGGCCTGGCTGAGGACCACACCAGCCCTAGTCCACATCCAGTGACCAGCCATCCAACATCCGCAAACTGCACGCTGGAGTTGCGAGAGCCTACCGCAGACCATAGAGATCGGCCTGCTGAGATGGACGAGCCCGAGCCTGCCATGAGGACAGAGAGTAACATCGCACCGAAGTCAGATCCACGCGGAGAGTCTGAATAGGTGCGTCAGCCCACAACACAGTGTGCCACTGAGGGAGTGCTTGTGGAGTTCAAGAGCTTGGAGAAAAGCCTCACCCACAACCCTGGTAATTATCTCTCAAACATCGCCAATAATTCCTTCAAATAATGATACATTTCTCCTTACCCCATGGGTTCAACCTAGCCCTAAATCTCATGTTTCCCTGTTGGTTCCACCCAGCCTCATGTCGCTTGTGATCCCACCTCCTCTGATAGCCAGATCCACTGCCCCACCTCCGCTGGTTGCCTTCACCACGCTTCACCTCCTACACTATACTGTGATGATCTGCCTCGGAGCTTCAGGTCACCAGCTCCGCCCAGTAAGAAGGATCTCCCTGGCTCCCCCTCCAGCTTGGGAACCCAACGCTCCACCAAGGAATGTTGAACTGTTGGCTCCGCCCTGGCTCTTCCCTCTCTAGGCTCCACCAGAAACCATCATCCTTACGGCACCATCGGGCTCCCTCGGTCCCATCGGCTACGCCATGGTCAGACGTCGTCCTACCTACACCTTTGGCTCCGTCTGGCTCTGTCTTCCCTCGGTTCCGCCTTCATCCCCAGTCCCACCGGCTCCGCCTCAGGCTTTAGGCTTCTTGGTTCCACCTCGGACACTCGTCGCTGCAGCTCCACCTTGGTCTCTAGTGCCAGCTTGCCCTTCTCCATCGCTCGTCCCCAGGGTGTCGTCTGCACAGTTTCTCTCTTGGCTCCTCCCCTGGACTTATGTGTTGGACTTAGTTTTGTCTCGTCCCTCTCCAGTTCCACGTCCTACTCCAGAGCCCCCTGCCCTTCCTCCTCAGTTGGACTATTTACGAGGCGAGGACGCGCCTTTTCAGGAGGGGCGTAATGTCCGAGTTATGTTCTGTTTTGACTATGTTTCTTTGTGTTATGGTTCTGTCTTCCTAATCTGCCTGTTTAACCCAGTTTCTGAATGTGTTAGACTAGTTATCCCATTCACATGTTCTGTTAACTAACTCATTAGTTCCCTCATTTGTTCTAGTATTTATACTATTTCTTTCAGTGAAGTTGTCCGATCTCATCTATGGTTTACATCTGTGTAAGCTGTTGAGTATTCCCTACTTCCTACGTTTCCTTGTGGATTTCTTAATAAAGACTTTTTCATTTGACTCTCATTCGCCATGCGCTCCTTGCACTCATGTGACTTTTTTGAAGGGGGGGCTTCATAGAGGCGTAAACTAAATGGAGCGTTACTGACAGACTGGGAAGAGAGGTGATGCAACAATCTAAAATATGTAGAAAAATATATATTTTTTTTTTTTACTTTCAAGTATTAAACCCCAAAAACAAAGTCAACACTTTGTAAAAGGGCATAATATGGACTCTTTAAGAAACCATTTGCTCAATTAAAGTTCTCAGAATCTGGATCAGAGCAGTGAAGTCAATGTCTTCATTCTGTGTCACTGAATCATCGCAGCACAAAGGACCTACTTTACCAAAACACCAAGCTTTTGAAGCAGAAATAAGCCTGGGACTGGCTTAGGTATTTCTCTTTCTGCACTCATCATTTCTGAAACTGCTTGTGTAGAAATATTGATGTTTTCTAAATGCATTCATGAATGCCATCTCTGCTTCAAATAAATAATCTTTGTCCTTGTTCTGTTTATATGAAATGATTAAACCTCTATTGTTATTGACTGCTCAGAACCTTGACTGCATAAATGCCTTTAATAATCTCAGGATTTGGCAAACTAAGCCTAGACTGCATCTATTTGCTGTGTGACTAGTTTTCCTTTCACTGATATGACTCATCAACACATTTCAAAGCTCTTAAATAACAAACACATCGTAGCTCAAATACTGACCAATGCATAGACAGAGATTGTACATGGAGGTACAATACAATATGACTTATAAACTAAGCAGTTTATAAAACAGCACAGTTCCATAGTACAATACTATGTGCACATGTCTGTGAGGGCATGTGGAGCAGAGCCCCTCCAAAATATTCATACAAAACATAAACCTCTATATAAACTGAATCAATAAAAAAAATGTGTTATGCATTCAGATATTTATGTAACAAATATTTTTGGATTATGTAGACTATTTTAAGCCGTAAAGTGAGCAGGATATATAAAAATTTAGCACAGGGATTTGACAGGCTTATATAATGACACTAAGCGGGGCAGCCAGTCTCAGAGCCCTCCCCAGCACTACAGCGCCCCATAATTAAATTAAAGTAAATCTGTGGTGAAAAATGGAACTGCTGCGCTTTAAAGTGAAAACCATTGGGGCAGATTTCAGACAGTCCGCTTATTTTCACGTTACCTCACGTAAACCTCGCTCCAGACCAAGACAATATCAGTCTGCACCAGGTCAGTAAACTTGGTCTGTTCTTCGTATCAAATTAACGAACGTTTAAACGTGCTAATGGGAATAGCCTTTATTTAGTTATGTTGTGTTTGTTTTATGTTTGTTCTGAGAATAGAAATTATTTTCCCAACCAGAATTCTCACAACTTGTGGCTAACATTCTAAAACAACATTCGGAGGCAATACATACTACATTAAAGGACAAGTTCGGTATTTTACACTTAAAGCCCTGTTTACAGATCGTATCTGATGAAATAGAACGGTTATGATTAAAATTTGGACACATGCTCCTGTCCCGAGAATTTTAGGTTTATTTCGCTTTTGTGGACCTATTTTGCCAAATGCGTCACACCCGTGATTCTTCCGTTGAGAGCTTGAATAATAGACACTCCAGCCCAGTTGGTGGCGATAATGCACCTTTGCCAATTGCACGCAAACCGCTGGCATTTCATTGAATACACAGAAGAAGCAGAAGAAGAAGCGGCGGAGTAATACTGTACCTCACACATGCACATTCAATACAAGTCAATGGAGTTGGACAAAAACTACGATAAAACCTGTTGGAATGCATCTTTTTCAGCGATTTTTTTTGGGATCATATCAGTGAACACCCCTGACCACTCGGTGAGTTTCACGTCTTTGTAAACGAAAGTTTAATGTGTTTTTAGGAAGGAATCTTCCAGTGCACATAGACTGCCATTGTGGGGGTGGGGGGCGGGAAGCGAAATAAACCTAAAATTCTCGGGACAGCAGCATCTGTCCAAATTTTAATCTTAACCGTTCTATTTCATCAGATACGATCTGTAAACAGGGCTTTAAGTGTAAAATACCGAACTTGTCCTTTAAGGCCTCCTATGTGTGCATGTCAATCATCATTAGAGCGCCACCCTCAGGCTGAATGATGCAAGGACGTTAGACCTCTGCTCTGCCAAAAGTTTTCTGCATGTGTTCAGTGATTAGAATATAAAGCTCAAAATGTTTATTATAAACTAGGGCTAAGACTCAGAATCTTCCCTACATAAATGTATGGTCAGGACAGGAGCCTACAATTTAGTATTGGTATTATTGGATACACATAATTTTAGAGGAACTAGTATGTCACCCAGCAGGACTGTTGAAATGTCATGTCAACTGGAAGAAGGCCACCAGCTGAGGGGAGTCTGAGCTCAAACATGAGATTGGTGCAAATGTCAGCACCTAGAAGACAGCAGACTGTGACTCATTAAACCCTCAGCCCTGCATGCATGTGCATTAGCTGGCAGGAGAGAGAAGGCGAGATAGTGCTATAGAGATGGATGGATAGATAGATAAACAGAGAGGGAAAGACGATTTTAAAATGAGATGCAAATACTGAGCAAGAAGAAAGATATATAATTATAAAACAGGGCCTCCGTTTTCAGCCCTGCATCTTAGTTCGGTATTTTGTGAATGTCCGTAAAACAGTATACTTAATCAGTATTCAATAGTTATTCCAAACAAGAGCGAGGCATGGAAGCAGCCATTCAAAATCTCACCCAGGACTGAGTCCAATTAGGACTCTACCGCTCCAGACGCATTACCATGGCAACAAGCTAGTACCATGAGCCTGATAGATGAAGGAAAGAATGTGACGGGCGGTGTCCCTCCAGGGTGGGTTTAGATTATAGGGACCCTTGTCTCAAAATGTGATTTTTCATCTTTCAAAACAGAGAAGGGTACATTTGTATGCCTGTGCACGGTGTTCCGGAGAACATTAAGAACGGTAACAATAACGCTGTTGAGTGATGGAAAATACCTTTTGATGACCCTGAATCATTCGCACTGTTTTAACTTGTCTTTGTTATGTATTTTTACATCTTTATGTTATGAACAATATACCGGATCAAGATCAAGATGAGTCAAAATAATTATGTTCCATAAACCAAGCCAACTAAATCTATTGATGCATCTCAGATCATATTGTGCATGATCTCTGAACTCTGAAAGCATTTAAAATGTTGTAAACAGATAATTGATATCTATTAAAAAATGAAGATCAGGAAGTATCATCATCGCAATCTAATGCATCTCAGGAAATCAGTTTGATGGGAGTCACTCCTTGAAATTGATCTCAATTCATGCAAAGCACTTTGGGCAGTGTCTTTAGTGTCAGTGTTTTTAGTCTCAGTGTTCTATTTTCTAAATGCATGTTATAGATCGCATCATGAACAATGAAATCATTCATGATTCATATTTTTCTTCTTTATTGTGACTGGTCATGCAGGACTGTCTGATATACTGTAACAACACCATCAAACCCCTCTGTGCACAACTTATTAAGTATATTTTGAGCACTTAACTACAGATCAGCCAAGCCTTTGGTTGTTTAACAGATTCATATTTAAGAAATAATTAAAACTAAGATAATTTAAACAAGCAAAATCATATAAATTCTGTAGTAATATATACACATCATATGATTAATTTGGCTAATGGCTAATTTGAATGAACACTGTGGAAAGTAGAGTGCAGCTGTGGTGTTTGGCTATATTGTAGGGACAATTGTCGCCAAAAGGATAATAAATCCTAAAATCAACTAAATTGTGATGACTGACTAATGGTCCCCAAGACCCTGTTTACACCTGGTATTAAGCTACGTTTTGGTCGATCGGATGACAAGTGGAAGACGCTTAAATTCAGACTTAAGGGTACACTTGTATTAAGGGTACACTTACACGACAGCGATATACTAAACACTGAAGCTTTTAGAGCAAGTTCTACCAGGAAGACTCTGCCACGTAATTCATTCATACTAATTGGTCTGGCCAATCACTGCTTGACACCTGGAGTATAAGCACTGAACTCTGTTTCACATTCGCAGTCGATGATGTTCCCCTCCATCCTCCCCACCACCACCAGGTTGGCCACTGTCCATCCATCAGAGGAAGGCCGAATCTGCATCCCCAGGATTCGGACTAAGGAGAGGGCCTAGGCCAAAGAACTTTTCTACACTACTAAACACAAATCATTGTAGCTCACTACCATCTGTTAATACTTTTTATGGAATAAATACCATGCAAACGTTCACCTGCACTCTAAGTCTCAGTCTCACTCTATTTCCTTTGCTTTTTTCGCGTAGAGGCGACACTGTTGTCAAAACGATCACCGTTAACACGGATCTGCGAAAATGAATAAAAACACTGTACTATCCGTGCCAGGCCAGTAGTTGGCGATGTCACTTTGTAAATAAACACCACACAGCTATTGACTGAACATGTTACACGCATGCACATGATGTCACAGTTTTCACAAATTCACGTTTTTGTAGTTTACACGGAGACGTTTACTGTATAATTGTCAAACGCTTGCACTTTGAACTCAGTTTTCAGAAGTTTGCATTTTCAAAACACATAAAAAGTTTTCCGTTTTTAGTTGAAAACAGTTTCGTGTAAACGGCATGCAGATAACGCGTTAGGCACGTAGTGTTTCTTTACAAAGTGACATCGCCAACTACTCTCCTGGCAGCAGAATACAGAGGAAAAACATTTACATTTTTATGGGCCTACATTGTTGTCGTGTAAATGTACCAGTAGTGTAGAAGTTCATGTGGTTGAATGCCACAAAAGACCGCCTACTCTCCACCTACTGACCAAATGTGTAAACATTATTGGAAGCTTGCTATCCAGACGGGATTTAAACATTGTCGGCTGGAGACCTAAATTTGGTTTGAAGAAGAAAAAATGTACCAAGCGCAATGTTCTCTCACCATTCCTGTTTTCTAACACACACTCATTCGGCGTGGTCTTGCGGCTGTCAGAGCAGAAACGAAAGCTGCTGCTCTCCGTCTGTTTTTCCATCGTCTAAGGTCGCATTCATATGTAAATTGCGTGAGCTTATTTTGTCCATTAGATCGAAAGATCTGAAAAAACCCATACATTTACTCGCCCATAAACCATCAAGTAGTTGAAAGTGAACAAAGGAGACGGATTAAAAAAACAGGTGTAAACGGGAATGTGTCTTCCCTTGTCAACTTGTGATCCGATCGACCAAAACGCATCTTAATACCAGGTGTAAACAGGGCCCCAAAAGGAAAACAAAAAAATTTATGTTTCTTGATGAAACTGAAAAGGGTTACGTTGGGTTGGAGGATAGAACATATCATTAGCTCAGTATTAAAAACAATAGAAGTTGATGGAAAGTTACCAACATGAAAGAAAAACAAGCGTGCGTGCGTGTGTAAAGACTCTCTGTTCTTCTTCTGACACACACACACACACACACAACACACACACACACACACACACACACACACACACACACACACACACACACACACACACACACACACACACACACACACACACACACACACACACACACACACACACACACACACACACACACACACACACACACACACACACACAGGGTTAAGATGACATCAACATCCCAGATTAAAATAATAATTACAATTCTTTAATGCATAAATTAATCTAAAAAGAAAAATATGGTGTGTATCCTGTAATTAGCATAACAAAAGATAAAAGACACAATACATATTGGAGTTTGTTAAGGTGGTCTTACCTGTTGATATTTCAGTGTTTACTCGTTGAGGACAGACGGTCTTGCAGCAGTTCTGTTTGAAACAACACAATGGACCTTTGCCTACGAGTTAGAACAGTAACAATTGTATCCTCAGTAAGACACACTCAGTGATATAAGGCAGAATCCTCACCTCTCAGATTCGCCTCCCTCCCTTCACTCTTCCTTCACTCTCCCTGCCTTCCCATCCCTCCTCTCGTTCTCTCTCTTTTTCTCTTTCTGTCTGTGCCTCAGCTTGGGGGCTGGTCATCTGATTGAGTCTGATTACCTTGCTACATGCTGTCCATTCAGAGAACATAAATATAACGTCCGTGATGAAGACTTTCCCGAGGACAAGGTGCACTAGGGGGAAATGTGTGTGTTTGGTCTCTGTGTGTTATTAAATTCTAGGGAACCATCAGCATCAAGGTTACGGCCAGAATACACTCCATGCATTAGCGCCATCTCCCTCCCTGCCTCTATTTTACCTCCTTCCATTTCTGTCATTCTCTCTTCATTCACCCCCGGGGCAGTTGCATGTCTTCGGAAGACACATCAGGAGTGAGCGAAACTCAAATCTTGAATCTCCACATAGAAACACCAGTCATTATCAAGACCACACTGCAAAAAATGCTTTTCTTACTTAGTATTTTTGTTTTGTTTCCAGTCCAAATATCTAAAAATTATTAATTCAAGAAGCGTTTACTAGAGAAGTAAAATGACATAAGAAATTCTATTTTGTTTTAAGATAAAAAGAAAGTAATTTAAGTAATTTTTGCTTAAAACAAGCAAAATTATCTGCCAATGGGATAAGCAAAAAAAATCTTAATTCGAATGGAAAACAAGAAAAAAAATCTTAATTCGAATGGAAACCAAGAATTTTTTGCTTACCCCATTGGCAGATAATTTTGCTCGTTTTAAGCAAAAATTACTTAAATTACTTTATTTTTATCTTAAAACAAAATAGAATTTCTTATGTCATTTTACTTCTCTAGTAAACGCTTCTTGGTTTAAGAATTTTTAGATATTTGGACTGGAAACAAAACAAAAATACTAACTAAGAAAGTATTTTTTGCAGTGCACTCATACCGTTTACAGAGTCTACGGCTGTGACTGTCACAGTTGCCGCAATATCTCAGGACTATTTGTCCTTTTACCAATAATTATTGGTAGGGGAACATCAATGTATTTGACCAATAATTTACAAATTATTTAAAATAATTTATATTACCATAAATGAAAAGAACCATTAGATGCACTCAAGGTGAACTTGAGCCTTCATACTCTAGTCAAAAGTATTCACTAGAAGGTAGTTTTTCAGGAGGTCTGACTTCATTCTGGAATGAAGTCGTAGCCTACTTTTATCATCCGATCAAGTCACAATGGAAAAAGTATTGACCTTTTGTTAATGAAAATATCCTATTTCCCATTAAAGAGGTGGTAAAATGTTTTTAAGTTTTAGCTCAAAATACCCCACAGATATTTTTATATAGCATGTTAAAGTTGTCACTTTTTGAGGGTCAGCAAAAACGCACCGTTTTGTGTCTGGCCCTTTAAATGCAAATTAGCTGCTGCACCCGACACATAGGGCGGAGTTTCTAGAGCAGCTCCGATTACCTCACGCAGACACACTAAAATGACAGAAACTGTTCTGCCTTTCATGTTTAAATGGAGTCAGACAATGATGGAGAGACTCAAGAAGAAGTGACAACATATAGACTGCAACAGGACGTCTCTGAATGGTTAGTTGATGAATTTATGTTGCTATGTGGCATTAACTATCTTCAATTAGCATATTCTGTCATAATAATCTATAAATCGCTCTAAAGGAACTGTTGTGAGATGCACACAGAGTGACTTTCTATTGCATTTGAAAAGACGGATGCTACAGTTTGATCTGACTCACAAATGTGTTCGACTACAACAACTCTCCCTCTTCTCAACATGGACTGCGTGTTCCCAGGGGCGGGTTTATGTAAATTTTAGGGTTGGTGATGTCACTAACCCGTGAGGAATGTCGTGTAGTCCATACCAGCCGTTTGTTGTAATCGTTAAAAAACTATTTCTTTAAAAACAAATATCTCCCTTTGCTTTGAACTTTGAGCGTTGTAACTTTGCAGATGTTGTTTATGCTCAAACAGCAACATTACAATCTAACTCAAGTTAAAAAAAGTGAAATAATACTCAACCACCCCTTTAAAGGATTTGGTAAAGTCATTAAAGACCTGAAAAAGAATAATATTAACTTCTTGTGTACTTGAGTAATGTTAATAGACTTAGGCCTACATAAACATTCAAAAAACAGCTGAAAACTCATCTCTTCTGTGAGCACTTAACCTCTAAAACAAAAATGTTTTCCTTTTCCTTCAATCCTCCCTTTATGCTACTAAGTAATGCCCATACTTTGTATTTTTGAGCATTTCTTGCATTGTTTTTGCCTATTCATGATGACTCACTTGCTTTAGTCCTCATTTGTAAGTCGCTTTGGACAAAGGCGTCTGCTAAATGACTAAATATAAATGTAATAGGTTTTAATATTAAAAGTAAATTTTTACATTTATAAATTTAAATGAACATACATTCTTTAATTGCTCGTTCATGATAACTAACGCATCAACTAATTTCAATGTAGAAAAGTGTACGGTACATAATAAAGCGTTACCAAAACCAATTTCGAATGGTTTTGAAAACTTCAGTGAAGCCTTTAAGGGAAGTACGCAATGCATGTCTCCATGAAAACAAATAGAATGTATTTTTATGTTGATTCAATTTGAAATAAATACAAGCAGCTAGACATAAACATGTGCAGAATCACATCTACTGTAAACAATATTTCATAGCATCTACTTTTATTAAAAAAAAAAAAAAATCCTAATAACAAGTGTCCATCATTAAAGTCTGTCACATTCACTTCCCTGAAACATTCTCTATTCTCTGATGTAACAGGTCCGTTAAGCTTCACACCACAGTTTCTCTGGCAGGGTTTGAGCACTGGCTCTCAGATGGTCCCTCCCCTAATGTGTCTGATTGTCCTGCAGGAGAATCCACTTCAAGAGACCCCATACTGGAGCAGGACTCCTCCAGCGATCTGTTGTTCTCAGCCTCCTCCAGGGGTAACTGAAGGAACTGAGGCAGCATTAGATGTTCTTTCTTCAGGAGACCTCGCTGATCATCAGCACTGCAGGTCTGTGCTCGGTTTAACAACTCCACCAAACCTGAAAGTTCCAACACATTTAGATAAGCAGGTTACGTTCCATGGTACTATAAAGACCGGCGAATAGAAATGAGGTAATCATCATTTACCCTCCATGTCATAGGTTCTCCTCAATCCAGGGTTCTTCTGTCGGGCATTTGATCGAGTATTCCCTGGAGGGAACATGTTGGCATCCACAGCACCTCTCCGATCCTGGTGACAGATGCAAGAGAGGTTATACCTCAGAGAAGGACTGGAGAATATCAAGATATTGAGATGCGCCGGTCTAAAGCAGTAGACTCACTTGTAATGAAGTAGGTGAGAAGTTCCCTTTTAATTCGCTGGCTTGATCAACACCTGCAAGAGTGATTAGATTGATCAACAGCTTAGAATTTTATTTTAGGGTGAACTGTACCTTTAAGAAGACTGAGAGTATCTGTCTATCTATCCATGTCTATCTATCCATGTCTATCTATCCGTCTGTCTGTCTGTCTGTCCTGCAAGAGTGATTTGATTGATCAACAGCTTATAATTTTTATTTTAGGGTGAACTGTACCTTTAAGAAGACTGAGAGTATCTGTCTATCTATCCATGTCTATCTATCCATGTCTATCTATCCGTCTGTCTGTCTGTCTGTCCTGCAAGAGTGATTTGATTGATCAACAGCTTATAATTTTTATTTTAGGGTGAACTGTACCTTTAAGAAGACTGAGAGTATCTGTCTATCTATCCATGTCTATCTATCCGTCTGTCTGTCTGTCTGTCTGTCTGTCTGTCTGTCGTCTGTCTGTCCTGCAAGAGTGATTTGATTTATCAACAGCTTAGAATTTTTATTTTAGGGTGAACTGTACCTTTAAGAAGATTGAGAGTAAGAATAAATCTATCTATCTATCCATGTCTGTCTGTCTGTCTGTCTGTCTATCAACCCATCTATCCATGTGTCTGTCTTCCCACTCAGTGAATTCAGTAGTTCAATATGAAACCTGAAAGATGTAGAATTTAAAATAGAATTTGTACATACGTTTATCTAGAATTAGTGTCTTATTGGCCAGAGAGGTGACAGCTGTGTTTATACTTATTATCTGTCCGCTTCCAGCCTGAAAACAGAGGACAGAAAACATGTGAGCACATGGCTGATGTAATGCAAATGTTGATATAGACAGGTCAATGTCATTTCTATTTAGTCATTAGGATTGTATGACAAGTAGATTTATTAGCATTTAATATTTTTTTATTTTTTTATTTAAAAAAAAAATTGATATTACCGTACATTACAATGAAGAATACTAAAGAGCATGTGGAGGCATCTTCTGCTTATTGACTGTATTGAGTTTTTCATGTTTTTATGTGTAAGGGTTTTGATGAACATAAAATATTAAATGATTGTTCAATACTGGCAACTGTCCTGCTTTTGCAGCTGCAGTTTAATAACAAGAGAAACAGGAAAATGTGAGAATGTCTCCCTGTAATCTTGTGGTCCATCAAAAAAGGTCAAATTATTAATTTCAAACGAAATGCTTGTTCTGGCCAATCTAGACCCAGCTCACCATGGTAACAGTGGCGTCCTGTGCCCTGAGGCGGTATTTGTTAAGCATCGACGCAAGGGCGTCCTGCAGGGTCTTATTGGACTTCACCACAACAGCCACCGTCTTACCTGCGAATGCTACCTTTACCCTGTACGAGAAACACACAGAAACACCTGGTGACGACAGGCAATTCAAACTGATTGTTTGGATTTAAAGGAACTGTCTATCCATAAAGTGTGTCATCATTTACTCACCCTCATGTTGTATCAAATCTGATGTTTTTTCTTCTGTGGAACACAAAAGAAGATTTTTTTTTTTTAACGAATGCTGGTAACTAAACAATTTCGGTTCCCATTGACTTTAATTTTATGGAGAAAAAACATAATCCAACAAAAACTGATTGGTTACCAACATTCTTCTAAATATCTTCTTTTGTGTCCCACAGAAGAAAGAAATGCATACAGGTTTGGAACGACATGCGGATGAGTAAATGATGCCAACATTTTTATTTTCGGGTGACTTTTTTTTGCACAACACTCACGCAAATGTGACCCTCAGTTCCAGAAACACCTGCTGATCCTTCAGCATAGAGCTGTCCTGGTCCAATGACAGCGGTTGCTATATGTGACACCCAATGGGAGATCACAATTAAAAAAATTGTTTTGTAAAGAAGTACATATATAGACATTTTGTCTAGTAATGTACATGTAAAGGTTTTGCACTTCTTACTTTGTCTTTGCCTTGTAGATAAATAATGATGTCTGACAGAGGAAGGCCTCTTTTTTCACATACGCCGGTGAGCATTTTGCGAACGGTGACACCAGGTCGGGCCGGGGTCAGGGATGCCGTACCATCGGGCAGGAAGACACAGCAATACTTATCAACCCCTCCGTCTGCAGAGCGTGCCACTAATTTCTCAACCTGCAACAACAGATATGTATTGACACGACACCAGTGTACTGGTATGGCATTGTAAAATGCTGGTATCTACAGACTTTGTAGCAAGTTACCTCTGAACTCTTCACAAGTCCAGTCTTGAAGCTGATGGGTGATTCTGGAAATGGCCAATAGAAAACAGGGATTTTATGAAATGGTCTAAAAACCTATTATTAGTTAAATTTGCCCTTTATTTAAACCATGTGTGGGTTTGGTGGGTTTTGACATCGTAAAATCACCTCCCCAGGACCCTCTCTTCTCTTTGCGTTTGTCCTTTCCTATAATGCCTTGCAGATTGACCTTCCTCCTCTCTACCACATCATCAGCCTCTGCTGTACTTGTCTTCGCCTTTAACCTCTGGAAAACAACAAACTCATATAAATCTCTTATTAAGATCAAATCCAGTCATATTTTACATTGAGATATCGAGTTACCTCCTTAGTTTTATCGAACTTGACTTGCTCTCTGGGTGAAGTGCTGCTGGTGTGTTTGGTTGAGGTGAGGGGTTTGCCACGAGGGTCCAGCCCTGGCAGGGGCCTGCCCTCCACATTAGCTAGCATGCAGCTTTGATAGAGCTGTGAGCGCACGAAACGAGTGTAGCTGTCAAACTTCATCAGTTTAAAGATCTGAAAGGGGGAAGAGAGAATGGAAAGGTTAGGTAAGGAGGACGCTTCTGCTCAAGAGGGAGTCAAAGGAGGGTGGGCTCTTGAGTTGATTGCTTTTAGTAGCTCTGGATAATTGAGTCATGATTGCTGTCTGTTCTTAAACTAAAGTGGTTTGCCTTACCACAACACAACAAATACGTCTTTGTCACGAATGTAACAACTTATTCAATATGACACATATCTTTGTTTTTACACCACACAAATGGGCAAAACTACAATAGCATCTAGTGTCAGGGTTTTCCCCCTGCTTGTTTGACAGAGGCAAAAATCTACTAATTTGTTGTTGAGGCTGAAAGCATTTGAAATTGATTGAAAAAGACACTTAATACTGTGCCTTCTTGTAGTGAAGATAACTTTGCTGATTATAATGGGAATGCTCTAGTTTATATTATTGCATCACTAACCATGTACATGGAACTCTTTATGCACTTGGATGCACTGTCATGAGCAGAGGATCTAAACTCTTTTTCTTAAAACCTTGTGTTGAAATTATTTACTTGAGGCACTCCTGAAATTTAGTCATTTTTCTAGATTTGGTGATATAACCTGATACAAACAAAATGTATACCTTGAATGCAATGTACATAACTTTGGATAAAAGCATCTTACCAAATGAATAAATGTTAAAGGAACACGCCGACTTTTTGTTTACCTCCGTCTTTGTGCTAAGCTAGGCTATAGCGGTGGGTGCGTCAGACAGTTACGGCACACACACGGAGATGAAAAGGGTATGTATGGACTTATATACTTAACTCTGAGGGATACAGTGAATAAGCTAAAGTCCCAAAAAGTCGGCGTGTTCCTTTAATGTAAACTTTTTTTCTGCTTTAACCCTTAAAGGCATACCTCTGGTCTTTAGTGACCCGGGGCGTCATTCGCTACCCCCCTCCTCATTATTTTAAAGTTAGACATCTACCTTCTTAGTATTCCTCAATCAATTCATTATAAACAATATAACAAGAAAAGAAAAAGAATGCTTGTTTTTCCATTCATTTTTTGTAAAAAAAATTATAAATAAAAATATTTATGGTCGCTTACGACCTGAGGTGTGTAACAGTGAATAAATATATATATATATTAATGCACAACAATAACTGAATATTTGATGAATAAGTGCAATTCACCTTTATTCCACAATGTGGCAATGTCTGATACACAATGATAAAGTCACGTTTCACTCAGGCAGAAAACAAAAGAATAGAAAGAATCATCAGCAAAACTTAAAATGGTTCGGCGATTTACTGCAGAGCAAATATTAGTGCAACATTTTTTATTAGTATTGAACATTTTACAGTCACTGTCACTTGATGGTGGATCTGGTAAAGAAGCTGTTATAGATCCAAATCTTGATTTTAAAGTTGTTGAAAATGATAGTTTGGAGAATATTTTTGAGATCGCGAATGTAAGCCAGATGCTGAATGTACTGGGAAATGAGCTATGACGAGGACAGTGATGATGGCATAAAACATCTGCTCAAACTGAACCCTTCCAAGCTCCAAAAGGTAACAAAATATGCTTTATTTAATTTTTCGGTAATTGTTACTCTAAAATCAGGAGAGTTTTATATTATTGCGACAGCTAGAGATCCATCCGTGTTAGATATAGACCTGGACAAACATTCATGCATTTAAGGGTTAATCCAAAGTATTATAATATTATTAATAATATATTGATAATTTGATAATATTTGATAATATATAGACCTGTGCTCAAAGTAATTTTTTTTTTTTTTGCTTTCCATTTCTTAACAACATAGAGCATAATCTTTTTTTTCTTTTTTTTAAACTATATCATACATAGTTCAGTCATGAAACTCTTTCATGATCTCTCAAGCCAGCAGTACAGCCAATCGATTTATCTTTCTAATCTACACAACCTTTATTCACATTGCACTCAGTAACTTCTGTGTGCACAATGAGAATGTATTTTTCTGGCCCTCCTCCTCCCCAGAACCACCTGTCTAGATCTGCTGCAGGGTTCTCTCAACCTTGAAGCAGCATGTATCCTAATATCTCTGTAATTCTGAGCACGTTTCAACATTAGGCCTTCGCTCATGCCAGCGGAGCAGATCTAGCTCACCAAGGTCAATCCTCCCTACACTCTATTATTATCAATAAAATGCTCTTGAAATTTATTTCGATTGACATTTCAACCTGATATGATGTCACATACCTGTTGTTGGGCTTTTTGAAAGATATCAGCTTGAGGGTTTTGAACATCTTTCTCCTCGACTCGTACTCTGTCATCTATGTTAATGGGAGAAGTTGCGTTGCTGGACAGGAAGCTGTTATAAATTGACAACGCCTCTCTCTTGAGCTAGGGTAAGAAAACAAATTGAATATTTACATTTTCTGTAGGAATTAGAAAGGAAAAGAAACAGTGATAAAATAGTGGTTCGATATACAACACGGAGATTTACCTGCTCTGATTGATAGGCAGGTATCTTGCGAAACTTTTCACACGCCAGCCAGAATAAGATGTTCTCAGCACTGACCTCAGATTTCAGAAATGCCTTTGGTGCATACAGACAAAATGTAACGCTAAGAACATGCCTCAAATCTGGATGAACTGCATGTGTCGGTGGGCATGATAATTACTATCACCTGTATTATTATTAAAAACAAGACAATTTAGACAATTTAATTTCTAGTTCTGGCTTGTATCTCTGTTGGCCACCAAATGAGGAATTCACAGAGGTTTATCCATCTCACCTAAACACACAAATGTTTCCTTCCCCCCCCCCCCACAAACTCTCTTCCAGCCTCCCTTCTGAAACATTCTCCACACCTCCTCATTTACCTATAATTACAGTGACTCATACCGTGGGCTGTTTTCCTCCTCTCCTGTTTTTTTTCTGATTTTACACATTTCACAATGAATTGGGGTCGAGTTGCTTGCTCTGCGTGGTTGGTAAACAAATGAGAGCGTCGAGCAACATGGCAGCATCTCTCTACGAAAATCTGTTTATTACGAAGTGAATAAGTGCAGAAGTATATGACGTGTACACCGAGAAACTAGAAGCACAGGCTTATTTCTAGGACACCACTTCTGCTTTTCTCTGCTGAGTAAGACAGTCAGCCTTTTGTATTCAGTAATATCACCAAGAAAACCACCGTATTCAGGGCTGTCTTTTGATTAAATCTATATTAAATCAAATGAATTGAATGATTTGCTGATTAATTAATTGCAATTAATCACACTTATATCAATATTACTTGAGTTGCCTGTAGTGATCAACTTTGAATTGGTCCAACTGCATTGCTTTTAGTTTTAAAGCACTAAGTTGACAATATTAGAAGTTAGTAGATCATTCAGAAACCTTCCCACCCAGTAAACTCAAGTGCTTTTTAGAAGATCCATTAGAGAAAATAACCAACACAGTAAGCAAATCAATATCTTCCCCTAAAGCCCATTCATCTGTGTATTTGTTCAGATTTTGACGTGCTTTTTTATGTCCAGAAATATTCACTCTTTCGAATGACACTTGTTTACTTCACTCACCGTGAAGTAGCGTACTCCCATGGGGTCCTCCAGCAGCCTCTCGAAGCTGACGGCCCAGCTGGCCACCTGACCCACACCTCTGGTCCCTTCCCTGGGCACGGTGGGCAGACTGGAGTTACTGCTGGAGTACTGCGTCGCTGTGCGCTCATCGGTCTCCAGCACATTCAGTTCTAACGCCCACGAGACGGAGAGGATGTTGAGAAGCACTGGCATTTGAACTTAAAACATTTGTGTGTATTGTGAGGGTCTGTTTACAGTTGTGTCCTAAATGACGCACTATACACTACAGTATGTACTTACATACTCAGCTGTGTAGTGTATGAACTTAAGGTTATTTTGTCATTCAACATCGGAATTTAATAGCCCCTCCCCCTCCGCTGCGTAATTAAAGCTGCAACAGTTGAGTGCGTGACACCCTAAAAACTCGCTGTTTTCTTTCAAATCCGCATTTTTGTGACGTAATGCCGCTTTGACTGTCGCATAGACATCTGCTGCACATATCGACCAAAAGGGGTGCTCGTGAGCACCCTTCTGAAACCTAAAAAAATGACTAAATGGGACACGCTACGGTCTCATGGACTCGGCAGCCATTGTAAGTCCACAAGACTGAAAGTACATATGAAGTGTGCCATTTGGGACAGGGCCCAACATTCCACACTTAGTTTTTTCGGTTAATTAAGTGCATTACCCAGGTATTTAACACTATCTTATTTGGAATTTTCAGTGTGAACACAATACTCTGTTTATACTACATGACATAAATTACATAGTCACATGACACTAATGACATAGAATAGTGCATAAGTACGCAATTTGGGACCCACTTTACCTTAACATTAGATCAAGTTTGCCATGAACTATTAGGTAAATTGGATTATACTATAAGTCATTAAATATAGCCTACTATTGAGCAAACATGAACCATGCCATGCAACACTAAGAGTTTGGATACCCTTTCGAAAAATAAGTGCACTTCATTTTATTTGTGTACTTCAAATCTTAAAAGTAGCCTTTATTAAAAAAAACTATACTTGCAGGAAATTATATCAAGGAAATAAAAAGCCACTTAATAGTACTTAAAGAGGGTACACTTGTATGACTTTTTAACTTAAGAACACTTAAGTACTTTATAATCATCAAAAATGTTAAGTTTTAAAGTTTTAAGTATATTTGGTAACAATTTAGAATACTGTTCCTTCATTAATAAATAACTACACAGAAACAAATGAGTAACGCACTATGAACATTCTAGTAACTATACTCTTAACTATCACAAAACTCTGATTAATTAATTAGTTAGTCATAACGCTCAGTCGAATGTGGTAGTTCTCTATTAGCTACTCAGTAACTATGTTTCCTACCTCCCAGAGAACTACTATACAGTTCCCTAATTAACATGAAAAATGCATAATGAATAATATAAGGTAATGGTAACCCATGTGTAATTAATCAAGTGTTAGTTTTAATAGAAATTACATAAAAATATATTATAGTTTACCATGAATGCTTTTCAGTACATTTGAAAGAACACTTGAACCACATTTCAATGATAATAGAATAAATTACTTAGTCCTTAAGTGGGTCAAAACCCACTATTTAATATAAATTTAAACTATAATAAATGTTAATTTCATTGCAATAAAGTGCTTAAAGACACTACATTCATATTCTTTGGAATTGTATAATACTATGTAAATGTATGCTAACTTTTTCACAAATGTAGTTATTCATTAATGGTCTCATAGTAGTGGTGCTATAGCAGAGACATGACTTCATGGTAGTCTGTGTTTCTTCTTATGTTTGGTGTTTTTACATTGTTTCTAGGGTAACCGTAGGGTCATTAGTTGGATAAATGATAGATCAGATGGACTACCAGCTGGTGGGGCTGAGATTGAGCACCTTAAGTTTTCCAACAGGGCCACATTTTGTAACTTTTCAGAGATGACAAATGTTCTAAATATAAAATATTTACATACATGCTACCAATTTTAAATTCACAGAAATCCCATTTTTGCAGTTGATCTGTCCCATTTTATCTGAAATAATAAATAAAGCAAATATTGTTTAAATATATTGGTAATAACTATCAGTGCAGAATTATAATTTTTTTGCACAATTCTTCAGGTCATCTTGTTTTAGGCTCGAAACACTTTTCAGTTGAATGTGAAGTCAATTCAAAAGCACGACGCATAATACCGTGAAAATAAAATCTAGTGTACAAACATGCCAGTCAGCGAATCTCAATCTTTTGTCAGAGGACGCATGAGCTGATTTAGCCCCGTTTTGTCTTTCCTCAGGCTTTGGGAATGTGTGAGACATGCTAAAGAAAGACGCTCGTCAATATGACATCATTAACGTTTGTGCGCTGCTAAACTGTCTCAACCCAAAATCTGTTATGACACTTTTTACAGTTCTCTTCCTTTATTCCGACACTTCACTCGTCACTTGTTTTTGTGGCACTGATGTGCAGTAGAGGAATTTCCCAAGCATGAGTTCGAGTCACACTTTATGAATGACTAGCTTCAGACGCTTGATGATTATTCTGGTGTGATCGATGATTGTCTTCACTTCCAGACAGTCACATGACTTTCTATACCTCTGTCTGTCTGCCTTTCTGCCTACCCACCTGTTTTTCTCTCACAATCTCTCTGTCTCACAATGACACTTGAACAGAGAGAGAAACTGATGTGGCTACACCCCCACCCCCAAAACCGGATGTAAACAGGTCACTGATAAAGTGATAAACCCAGAGGTATGACTGCATTAGAACTGTTCGCTGCCATGTGGATAAAGTATAAAAACACATGGCCGCACGGACTGCTGACCTTTGTTTCCCCCTGATGCCGTTGATGGAGGAGAACATATCGTTCATCCTCCATCTCCTCTAAAAAAAAAAAACATTTTTAATGAATAACTTACCTCCATCTGAAACAGCCAGTGTCTGTAGGAGAAAATGAAATTATATCGATCAGTTATAATTATACTAATCAAAAATATGTATGTTGGATCATGGCGTACATTCATCTGTGGTATTAGTGACTCAGTTGAAGTACACATTTCTTGGTAATAAATATTGTTTGATTCAATGCCTGCAGGCAATGGAGACGCACACAAGTACAAGGCTGAGTGAAAGAGCTCACGAGCAACAAAATGAGACACAATTGGAGTCTGAGATAAAATGGCTGTTCTTTTTTCTCTCAAATTGGATATAAACTGATGTTCTCTGATCGTCTCATTCCCGGAGGGTAATGTAATTTTTTTGCCCCCTGAATAAAAGAAAGTAGTTACAACACTACATTGGTTAGTTCAAGGCCACTTTTAACCTTATGATTTGACCTGATATGGTTAAAAAATACTTGAGGAGAAATTTTTTTTTAAACTCGTTCTCAACAGATACATTTTCATTGCCATATTCGTATTCTGTGACAACGCTGTGTTTGCGCACACAGACCGGCACATACATTTTTAGTCAGGCTCTTTGAACGTACCTTAAGTCCGTTGGATATCTCAATGTTATTCCCTTTCAGAGACATATCCTTGGAATCACATGTACTTTAGATTATTAAACGCATGAGTGAGTTGTTTCTGATGTGCGTTTGAGACAGCTCTGAACACAATATAACTTCCTGCTCGAGCAGGAAGTCTTACCATGGTAACATGCCGCAAGAGGAAGTGTGGGCATGTTTCAGACAGAGCTCTTTTTTTTTTACAGTGAAACCATGGCTGCTGTTCTTCCATCATTACATAATGAATAAGGTCATTTGTGAAGAAAAAAACATTCATTGGAATTAAATTATTGGGTATTTGTGACATTTAACATTTGTTTTGTTGTGATTGACATGTTTTAGCACTGTCCCGGTCAGATTCTGAAAGAGCACACAGCAATTAGATTAAACATTATCACTCAAGCAATCATGACCAAAATACCATGTACCACTGCACTTCTGTTGGTGAACTTCAATCAGGTTTTCTTCAAACACCATCAAATCTACCATTTTGAGATGATTCAACTTTTAAAGGTCATAACAGGATCTTCAGCTTATGGCTAGCATGGCAGTAACTCCATATGCCTAAAAACAGTAGACAGATGAGGAAATGAGGGCTCTTCTGAAATCAGTCAAAGGTTTTACCTTGTTGAGGCTGTAAGGCTGACTGTCTGACAGGGTGTTGTGTCTCCCAAGAGTCCTCCGTAAAGTGTTGCGTCGAGCGAGGTTTGAGAACCCTCTAGTGATTTCATTGAAACTCAAGGTCCTCTGACATAAAATTCACACAAAAATTAGTTTCATATATTACAACCTCACAATATAAAAGCTTTTCTGTACAATAAAATACATTCATGATATGAATGATCAATTTACGGTTTCATACAAATATTCATGGAAAAATGTAACCGAAACAATGAAATCCTTGGATGAGGGTATAACATCTATGTATACAACATGTATCATGTATATAGAACATCTAGTTACTGGGGTGCCCCAGAGCTCAGTGCTTAGACCACTTCTTTTCTCCACATGTCATCATCATAGGATCTGACAGACAGACAGACAGACACAGACATATACACACATACATGCACACGTATACACAGGGGTGGATGGTGTATAAGGGCGATTTGGGCGACGCACTACCAACTGGGAGAAAGAGGATTTTTTTTTAAACAAATTATATCACAGCAAAAGTAGTTTTCAGTGTTCTAGACATATTATCTGTCATTGTCCAATCAGATTCGCCAGATTCAAGTCACGTTTCAAATGGTCACGCCCGCGACTCCCGCCTCTCTGAGCGAATTCATTGACGTGGAAAATCGCCCAAGCATTCTCCCATTGACTCTTATGTTAAAACTTTCTATGCATTTTCAACGAGGATTTGGGACTCGCACTTATGTGCTTGCGTCATACGTAACTGAGCAAAGAGACAGAGGGGGATATCTTCGATCAAGTCACTTGCTACTTTCAAGATGGCTACTAATGTGTGCAATTCCGTTGCATCTCTGAAATAATTCCTTTTAGTCGACGATCCAATTCAGACAAATTGGCATTAAAACAATCAGGACATCCAAGCGGTATTGTGTCTTTCTTTTCCCGGTCACCGAAACGGTGCAGCGTTCTGGACAAGATTGTCTCACGAAGACTGCCCAGAGCTTCATCTACAAGGTGGAATTTTAACAGCAGGATCGTCAACACTGTGTACGAGAACCGAGATGCATATTGTATGTGGTTCTCTGCAAACCTATGGTGGCATCATGCCTTCAGTGTGTCATGAACAACCACACATAAAATGTTGCACATATTATATTGGTATTTTATCGTATTTGACTGTATTTGCATACTTGACTGTAGATAGATTTATGAGTGAAGTTACCAACACAATAGATCTCTCTCTCTCTCTCTAACACGCATAAAGAGAGAGAATGTTAACTTGTGTATAATTCCGAATTTCTATTGATGTATTTGCACTTTTAATCTTGCTGAATTCTAAAAGGCAAATAAATTAAGTTAAAACTTCCCCGGCCCCATTCGTCTTTGTAAGAAAATGTTCTATTTTGTCTTTATTATTTTGTCAGAATGCACCAGAATGCTTCGTTTGTATGTGAAAATCAAAAAAAAATCTTCTGGGGTAGGATGCCCCCAGACCCCCCTACAGGGATTTGGTTTAGCCCCCCCTAAAATAAAATTCACCAGCCACCTCTGTGTATACACATACATAGATTTTTATTAAAAAGTTAAATAAATTATTATTCAGACCAAGAAAACAGTTAATCATACACTCAAATGTTTCAATTTGGCCCAAATCTAAACTGGAAAAAGCTACAAATATAGTTGTGAGAAGCAAAAAAAGAAGAAGAAATGAGTATTCATTTTGTTTAACTGTACCCTGAACAGAAAAAAAAAAAAAAAACTCCAAAAATTCCAATATTATAGTATCATGACCAGATGTTTCCACCCTACCAGTTGTATATCACAGGTAAGAAGTGAAGAGGAAATTTGGTACCTTTTCCCTTGACTGGACAGATGGTTTCTGTTGGTGGTGAGACAGAGAGATCTCCATGATGAAGCTGGCTGTGTGCTGGAGACCAGTGAGCTTACACAAAACCTGAGCTAGAACTTCTTGGCTCACAGAAACAACGTGTCACTGCGCAAACACCATAAAACACAACGCCGCTGGGTATAAAAGTCACTGAGAAGGAAAACACACTGACGTACATTCAGGCAACAATCATCCAGAGAAACCTGAGGATGAATGACCATGTAGACAGAAATGAAATGCACAATTATTGTGATAAAAAAAAGTGTTAGTGTTAGTCTTACCCGTTTGCATTTGATTATCTGCAGCACACCTTTCACAGGTGATTTGTTGAAATTCTATCATCTTTAACCTCATGTCTTTTTTCCTGTGGAATACAAAGAGATTAAAAAAATTTTGAAAACTGCTCTTTTACATTCAACGGTGATCATTTAATGTCAAGTTCAATTGATTTATTTTTCACATTTGTGTGAACTGGTGCTCTTCAAAAAAAGGTCCCTCTTTATGCACAGTTTCTCCTAAATGGAGACTGTGATTTGTGGGGAGCTTTATAAAGAAGTTTTTCTTCACAAACATGTCCAGTCAATCGTCCAAACTGGCCAAAGCAGGTCCTGACGAAAAAACCATCCAGAACCAGTTCTGTTTTGCGTCACCAAAGCTCCTTCTGTTCTGCAATGGTCGACACCTGTTCCTCTCAATTCATCAGTGCAGCAGTCCGTGTGGCCATAAGCCTGTTCACCATCTCACTCTCCCTCGCTCTTACAGCTGGAGAGATGAGCTCAGCCAGCAACAAAGGCATTTGTGTTCATGTGCGTCTGAGGAAAAAGCAAAGTAATTAATGGCCCTTAGCAAAAATGACAGAAAGTGCTTATCATGATCTTCACAGATATGGTTGTCACATCTCCTCAAAAGAAATATTGCATAATGAGCATAAGTGTGTTTTAGAAAGACAGTGGTGCCCTTAAATAGGATATAGTCACATGAGCTACCTGCTTAATATTTAAAATTAGTGGAGTTTGCAGAAATGTTTAAATGAAGAATAACCATAGAAACAGTCTAGTCTAGTTAATTTTATGATACATTTTGTTTGGTATCTTGTCACAACAGTTTTCAAACTTTTTGATTCCACAGAACCCAAAAAATTATGATTGTACGGAGCCCCTAAAGGGACGAAGTGATATTTTTTTTTTTTTTTGCCACCCAATTCAGTTTACACATCAATGGTATCCCACTTGTCATAGTACACTGCTTTTGCTCATTTTATATTATGAAAAATATTCAATAATTTCACTGTAACACCAAATTCAAATAGTTCACACATCACTGCTACAACACTTAGTTTTGGAAGTAATTGCACATAACAATTATAATTTGATGGCATTACACTGTATAACAGTGATATTTTTCTAAAAAGGGTGAAGTTGTTGATTTTGTTTCATAATAAATAGGCCTAATCATAAAAATAATGCATTTTTATCAAACTAAGTATTGTAGTATAACCAGCAGGATAGCAGTGATGTGTGATCTGAATTTGGTGACAGTACAGTGTGTCATGATGAAGCTATTGAATATGTTTAATAATATAAAATGTGCAGAAGGGTTTTGGGATTTGCACTTTGCAGATGGCCCCTTATTCTGACTTTTCTCTCAATAGGCCGTTTAGAGACAAATTTATATTATAAAGCTTGTTTAGAGGAAAAGTGGGTTGTAGCTCATTGTCTAGGTTACTGTGATTGTAAATAGGTGTCGTTTGTGTTTTAACAACGTTTAGCTCTCGAATATCCTATGTGAATATAGGCCTATTGCCCACTTCACGAATTCCTTGAGTTAAGCACTGACCGCATTTCTTTATATTTGAGTCCAAGCTCAAACACTATGAAACGCTCCATTAACGTACGAAGCTCTGAAGCACTGCCAGCGGGACATAAGCAGGAAGTGTCTGTCCGAGCTCACATTTGCGAGGGAACGCAAATAACTTTGCAAGGGAACGCAAAGTTTCTCGAGGGAACGCAAAAGATTTCCCCCAAAAAAATTCTCCCTTCCTACATTTTTTCCACCACCACGTCCCTTTAGGGTCTCCGTATGATTGTGAATGATTATCATGATTATATAATTATATTATAATTGCAAAATATTAAATATAAAGGCTCTTATATGTTCCCTATCAAAAGCTACTCTCAATGCTGTGCTGGATCAGTGCTTTGGGAAAATATATTTGTTTGACCGGTGAACACGCGTCACAGTCACCAGCTCAGTCACCAACTTTGTAACCTGTCTGCACTACACACTACACTTCCCAGCATCCCTTCTGGTCCCCACATGCACTCAGTCAGCCATCACCACATCTGCTGCTGATCATCACCAGATACTGATTCCCTGCACCTGCACTCCCTCATCAACACAGCCTATATCAACCTGCATCACCCTCACATCAGTGTCTGGTCTCATCAACGTTAATACGAACGTAACTGCATTCTCCTCATCTCGGTGAACCCAGTTAACTTTTTTCTCACCCGCTTTCAAGATGGTTGGGCGATCGAGGACTAAGTAGAAGAGTTCCTTGATCACGCGCATGAAGTACCCTGGAACGAAGACACATTAAAGACTGTCTTTTGGTGTGGGTTGGATGATCACCTATATCAGCAAGTTCCTGCAGCTGCAACAACGGGTTCCTTGAAGAGGTACATCGAAGACCTTCTACAGTTATGTGGATCCCCTTATACAATAGAGGAAGCCGCTCCAGAGTCTCGTCCTGCCGAGAACACGCTTCTAAGAGTCTCTCAAAATGGCCGCCGCCATTCCAGGGCCTTTCAAGATGGCCACCGCCGTTCCAGAGCCTGGTCCCAAGATTGCCGCCGCCATTCCAAAGCATGGTCACAAGATGGCTGCCGCCGTTCTAGAGTCTGGTCCCAAGATGGCTATTGCCGTTCCAGAGTCTGGTCCCAAGATGACTGAGGGCTCAGGGCCTCAGGGCCGTTCCAGAGCCTCATTCCAAGATGGTCGCCGTCATGCCTCCTGAGCCCTCAATCAAGATGGCCACCACCACGCCTCTTGAGCCCTAAGTCAAGATGGCCACCACCACGCCTCGGTCCCCTACCATCTTCACCCTGATTTTGGAAGCGAATCTAGTCCCCGTCTTCCAGAACCCTGAACTCCCGCCCAACCTCCCTCTCCCACCTCCTCCCGTCTTCAAGCCCTCATCATCATCTTCTCCACTGCCCGCTGTTAGTCCTGCATCTCACCCTCTGGCTCCGCCTCGTCCCTTTGTCCCCCGGCTCCATTGGACTCCTCACTCCCTTCAGCTCCTCCTTGGTCCTCTGTGACTCTGTCTCCACCGCGCCCTTCTGAGTCCCCGCCTTCACCTCAGTTGTCAGAGCCATCGGCTTCCCCATGTCCCTCTGAATCCTCAGTTTCACCATGGCCCGTCAGACCTCCATCTCCACCCTGTCATCCTCTCCCACCGGTTCCGCCTCCGTCACTCACCACCCTGAAGTCCTCAGCCCTTCAGCCTCCTTGGCTCCTCCGTCCATCAGTAAGAGATGCGTGCCGCCCTGCTCACAGCCCATCTCAGAGGATGATCTGCATGATTTCTGTATCTTGTGTCTGGGGGAACATCACGCTGTATCAGTCCTCGAGGACGCAGGGTGTGAGCACTGCAATTTATTCTCGGTCAAAGGGCTCCTCTCCAGGCGCGCATTCTTGCGGGAAGAGCAAGCCTGCGCGTCCTCGATGGCAAGATCATGGGGCTCGTGTGTCAAACTGGCTGAAGGGTAGGAGATGGGTCCTCCCCTTACTCTTGTTCTCTCATCAGATCGTGAGGTCCTTGAGCCTGCTTCTGGAGCGGTGCCTCTTCAGACCGGGCTAAGGACACTAGTTCTCGTGAGGAGATGGATTTCGAGTGTACTGCCTCCGAGCGCTCCTCTTGTGACGAGAGATCTTGCGATGAGTTACTTGAGGTAGTCAATCGCACAGTGGACAATCTTTATTTAGAGAAGAACAAGAACAAGAGACCCCCAGATGATACAAGTTAGACGACAGATTTCTGTCAGATGGCCAAGGGGAGGCATCAGAGAGGAGGACCCTCCTTCTTTCAAGATATTCATAATGAATTACCTAAATCATGGAACAAACCTTATTCTTCCCGTGTCTTTGTGCCTGTGACGTTGGTATATGCAGAGGAACAGGGTTATACAATTATGCCCCCGTTGAAAGAGATGCCCATGGGCTCTCTCTCCCCTGGCAGCATATCATCACTCAAATAGCCTGCGCTTCCCTCCAGATCATGCAGAATTACATCTACACTGGTAGGAAAAGCTCTTCAGGCAGCAGGTAGTCAGGCTGGTGCTGCCCTACACACTGTTGCAGGCGTACCAGGCTGACCTGCTTAAAGAACTAGGCATGAGCGGGGGAAACGTCAGTGAGGAGGAGTTTTCTGAGCTGTCCCAAGCCACAGATCTTGTCTCTACCCGTGACTAAGCAAACGGCCCATGCCAACGGCCTTCCGGCCTGTTTGGCAACTCAGTCAAATACTGTCGTCGGGGAGGTTCCGGGAGGTTTAAGGCACAAGGATGCTTTTGGTAAGTTCCTCACACGGAGTGCCCAAGATTTGGGGCTGTCAGCCACCCAGCCCCAACCAGATTCAGCTTCTCACAAATGAGAAGCTCAGAAACAGAGCATGGTGAGTCGTGTATTGCGAAGCGCTCCACCAAAAAAGAAGATGGACCTGAAAAGAAAAATAATTTCTGAGGCTTTTGCGCGCAGGACCGAGAGGGTGTGCCCCCTGGGAAGGGGTGCGTAAAAATACAACATCAAAACGAGCTCTTTCTAGACACCCTCACACCGCTGTTTCCTCCCCATCACCTCCGGTGTTTCGGGGGTCAGCGGTTTCCAGCGCAATGTTAAATGTTCAGTTGCTTCCTGCCTTGAATCTAATCTCCATGCTCTCCAGGACAATTATATTAATGAGATCTCATTTATGATTTTGTTCTTTCCTAAGGGATCAATTAATATTAAATGAGTCTACACATATGTGACTAGTAGACTAATGTAATCATGAAGACTCAAAGTAATGTAATTATTGCTAATGATGTCGTAATTAACATGCTAGACAGTTTTGGAAATGACAGAGACACTATCATCATAGAATGAGTAATATCTCAACTCTCAAAGTTTTGTTGGAGTTTGTTGGTCATTCAGTAATTGGTTCCTAATCCCCCAGAATATTATGGAATCCCTACAGGAGCAAACAGCCAACAATAGAGTGCAGTACGTCTGCAGAGCAATGATAAGGACCCTCGGGATGCACCAGGAAACTCACCATTGTGAGTCTGGATTCTGACTACTCTGTGGATAGAGATGCTCCCCACTGCTTTCATTAACAGGGAGAAAGGAACATTGTGGCTTTTCAGCATAATACAAAGGGAGGGAAGGACTGTTTTTAAACTCCAGAAAGTGTTCCTTCAAGGGAATGATGAAGTCTTGATGCTGACATCTATTATAGGCTACTGCAACTGAAACAGATCTGAAGCCAGCTTGTATATACTGAGGTCTTATGCAGGAAGGTAAAGTAGCTTAAAAAAATCAATAGAAAGTGGAATCTTGCACGTAAAGACTGTCTATTTCAAGGTTTGCAGTAGAACCAAATATGCAGGGAGATAATAGTTTTTGACACAGGAAATACAGTGGAAATGTTTGTTGGTTTACTTCAATGCATGATTATTATTTGACAGTTAACAGGAAACTAAAGACACAAATGGCATTAAATAACCTTTACACTGTTTTGGTAAGAATGGCAAGCTAATTGCCTTAGCTATAAATGTCATGAGTGACATAACACTGATTGGCTGATAACATCATGAAGACATTCAAAAGTCAGAAACTCTTCACTAGCATCTGTCCTGAGTTATACGAAAAAAGACAATAGACATAAAAATAAAAGTCAGATTTACTTTATTATCTGCAGTATCTTAAAACTTCCCTTATCTCACATTATAGCCTGTAGAACCCTAATTTTCAAACACGCATACTACTGACCTCTGCTGTATGGGAGAGGTATTGTGACGCTGCATTGAAGTATTGAATCTGACATGAGATCTTACCTCATATTATTTGTGTATGTTTGTGCTTTTAACTTGGTCCAGAAATAAACTAGTGTGATGTGAAGGCCAACCAAGCTTCCATATGTTAAGGGAAGAGGGAAGGGGGTTGGGGGGGTCAACATACTGAAGACAAGAAGGGAGAAAAGAGAGTCTCAGACGCCTATCCTAAAGCAGGTGGTGGTTAAGGATAATCCAGGTAAGTCTTTAATGCTGGAGATATGCTGGAGATGTGCTGGAGGAGACGAGTGGAGGGGTGGCGGGCGGAGAGATTGCTAATTGTGTCCTACTAATCCAACCCCTCCCCCATCTTTACCCACCTCCACATCCTCCCGTCACATATGAGGAAGGCCAGGAACGTAGAGAAGCAAAGGTACTGCACACTACGAAGTGAAGAACACGTATTCTGAGGGAAGAGGACTCAAGAAACGGTGGACCAATAAGAAAACCCAACGCTTACCTGGATATATCCCACATAGAATGTAGCTACACCTTTTCATCTCTTTCTGCATCTTCTTCCTACCAAGAAATTCACGGCACTATGGGAGAAGTCCAAAAGGTAAATGTTTCGATCTACTTGAGGGGCCTGTTTAGAAATTCTTTGGAACAAAGAATAGTTTGTGAATGTTATGCACATCATTGTGATGGATACCTGAAACTTAAAATAAAAACTATTTAATCAGATATTTTAAGCTCAAATGTTTGTTTTCAAGGGTTTGTTTTCAGTCATTGAGAAGTTAAAGGGCACTACAGAGCAAGAGCTTCGGATAGTCCTTCTCGGTCTGGATAATGCCGGAAAAACCACTTTGTTAAAACAACTTGCCTCCGAAGATGTGAACACCATCACCCCGACTCAGGTGAGAAGGGCAGCTATGAGGGGCTTTCAAAGTCTTACAACTTTTGACAATTAAGACACATGAGGTTATGAAAGCAGCGACAGCCCTCTGACATTACAGAATGTACGTTTACTGCTTATCCAACTATTAAAGGATGTGTTATGACTTGCAAAACATGAGTAATTCAGACTAATTTGTTGTGTGAAGTTACTAATGAAGCAGGCTAAGACATTTATTGTGCTTTTTTAAGTGTTTAACAAATACAGTAGAAATATTTTCAAAGCCTTTGACAGTTACGCTTCAGTTTAAATACAACAGTGAATTGGAAATGTTAGTTTTAAAGTCATTATTTCCGATAAAACCAATGTGTAACTTTAGGTGCATCTTGGATAACACTAGACTGTAAAACCAAAATGGAGGAATCAGGTTAATCGGTAATAAAGTGGGCAGACTGTGGACAAATACTACTGTAAAAAAACCTTCAAAAGGTCTTTGACAATCGGGGTAACTTTTTGGTGGTTTAAGAAATGTGTAATTATGTAAATGAGTATACTGTGTGTGTGTGTGTGTGTACTATACAATTGTATGAAATTATATGTATACAAAGTACATGGTCTCAAATATGAGAAATAATCCGACCATTATGAGAAATAAATTCACAATTGCGAGATATAACATCACATTAAGACATTTCAAGTTAAATAGTGAGATTTAAAATCACAATTATGAAAAATAAAGTCCTTTGTTTTAGTCTAAGGTGCAAACAGACTTCCATTAAGAAAATATATACAAGTTATTATATACTATAGCTAATATTGTTATTAAAATCTAAAAGAAAAGTAGTATTAAAATTTAAATAAATAAATTATATAATTAATTAATTAGCAAATAATTAAATCTCTGGTAAAAACACATTATATTATAATAAATATTTGCAATTTATCATTTGTATAAAATGTATTTTGTCAGAATACACGGCTTCATTTAACACTATCGTTTTAGTCTGAGGTAAAAGCCACTTCCATTTAGAAACGATGTACTAATTTAACCTTCAAGAGTTTAACTGATGGCTAAATGTCAGTTGTTTCAGTTGTCATAAAAAAAACCCAATCTTGCCCATTGTTCCCCTATATAGATATATGTGGTTCAACAATTGTATGTCTTGTATAATACAACACTGTCGCATGACGAAAGCAACCCACTAGATGTTGAGGTCTACCTACAACCCTCAGAGACAAACAAAAAAGCACCCATACAACTCCTACTATGAAACCATTTGAAGGTGGTGCTGTCCTAGAAAGAACTACTATTCAAATAAATGGTATAAATAGACATTATGGCATCTCAAACTTCCAAGAAAGTTTCAGTTAATAGGATCAAATGTGATCAGTCTGGTTTACTGTTGAGGGGTCAGAGAGAGCATGCCATGACTGTGTGTATTAGTGCTGGTTATTAGCATGAAATCAACCACAGAGAATGCATCTGATGTAAAAATTAATGAATGTCAATTATATAAAACTTGTACATTTATCTACCATTACAGTATTGTCAATCAGTGAATATGTACAGTGGATGCAATTGATGGCTGTTAACACAACATTCAGCATGGATTATTTTGGACTCCGCTGTGCACAGCTTGCTAACAGTTAAGATGTTGGCACACTGTTGCTCGATTACTTAAAATATCCTGGGACCTGAGTAATGTGAGACTATTTGCCGTTTAGCACGAGTTTTGTTAACAGCCATTATATGTTGCAGCCAGTTAAAGCTGTAAAGAGCCGAGGCCTGTGGGGAGAGAAGATCCTCTCTAAGAATAGCACCATAACAGTGTCTTTAATCCCACGGTTAAAGATTACTTAACCATAAAGTCTCAGTAGTTGGAGGCTGCTTAGGGGCAGGATAAATTTAGACTAGGAGTTTAAATACACCGTGCCTCTATCTATGGTCTTATGATTTTGGCCCAATCAAATCAAAGAGTTTATTGAATAAGAAAGTCCCCCATTAAGAAGGCCAATTTCTGCTTCAAAGTAAAACCTGAGAAGGTAAATGTTATATCATTTTTGGATAAGTATATAAGTAATAAGTAATTACTTTGTGTAAATTAAAATTTAATTATTGAAGGTTCATGTAATATTCAGAGTTTGCATTTCACGGTTTTTATTCATTTTAAGAAATACTGAATCTGTTTTTGCGCAAGTGAGATGAGTAAATGCATGCTCACATTTAGTCTAGAACTACAATAATCGTCATGTTCACACAGCGCCTCTGCACTTACTCATGATTTCACATGAGGACAGGAGAGGTGTCAGTCTATAAATGGAAAAACAAAGTAACACGTTACTTATTTGAAAAAGTAACTTAGATATTTTGTCGTAAATTTAAAAGTAGTGTGTTACTTTACTAGTTACTTGAAAAAGTATTGTGATTGCTATTACTTGTAATGTATCACCCTCAACACTGGTCACGATTGTGAGATTTAAAGTCACAATTGTGAGATTTGAAGTAACATTGTGATATATAAAGTCACAAGTTTTAGATATGAAAATTATTATTGTGTGATATAATTCTGAGATTTAAAAATCACAGTTGTGAGATTTAAAGTCACATTTGGGAAAATGTAATTTACAATGTGAGAAAGTCACAATTGTGATATACAGTCATTTTCAAGCGCCATTGTGAGATGTACCCCCGGTTTCACAGACCAGGCTTAAGCTAGTCCTCGACTAAAATGCATGTTTGAGCTGTTTTAACTGAAATCAACTTGCAACTGGCATATCTTAAAATATCTATAACCATCTATAATATCTAAGTTTTGTCTCAAGATTCACATAATGTGTTTTTCTAAGGCACATTTATAAAAGCTACTTGGCTTAATCTAACCCGTCTGTGAAACCAGGCCATAAAGTCACAAGTGTGAGATTTAAAGTCACATTGGGAGAAATAATGTAATTGTAATAAAGTTACAATTGTGAGATTTAATGTAAGTTACAATGTGACATGTAAAGTCACACTGACTGATATTATAATTCACAGAAAATCTACAAAACATGTATCCACAGCTGTATCATGTGCTAATTTTGCTATTTCAGGGTTTCAACATTAAAAGTGTGACCTGTGATAGCATGAAGCTGAATGTGTGGGACATTGGAGGACAGAGGAAGATTCGACCATTCTGGAAAAAGTACCTGGCGAACACCGATTTATTGGTATGACAGCAATGCTCAAGGGGGACAATGCTCAATGTTGTGAGAGTATTTACAGTCGCATATGTAATTTGCATCTGTCAAACATTCTTTTTCTCTTTAATAGTTCTCATTCTCTCATTCTTTTTTTTTTTAGATCTACGTGATTGACAGTGCAGACAAAAAGAGATTTGAGGAAACAGGACTGGTAAGACTAGACAGAATCAATCTGTGACAATCACAGCTTCTCTTCTTTTTTTCTTTTTTTTCCTGAAAAGCATTTTATCTCATATATTATACATCAAGCATTTTGCCCAAAATTTTGTTTACTTGTAATGTGCACAGATATGTTTTGTCTCGAGGCTCAATTGAAGCAGCCGTCAGCACAAATCTTATATATGGGTTACTCCTAAATTAGATGAACCTTTCTGTCCCTTAAGACAATTTTCAAGAAGAAATGTTTTCAAAACAATCTTTGTAGTTTCAAACAATACATGTTAATGGCTTTACACTTTTTATTGTGTGTCCTTAATTAGTTCCTCATTTTGAAGAGTGATGAAATGTTATGCCAGTTATTTGCCGGCGTTGCATTATTTAGGGCTTGACCCCAACCAGATTTGAACTTCCCCATCTATAAAATATAAACCACAAGTGTTACAATCAGGGGAATTTTACATCGCTCTCTTGCTCCTGAGAAATTCTAAATATAAAATAATTAATTTTGTATATATTGTGTCAACAACTAGCATTACAGAGAACAATGTATTTGGTTATGGTGGAAATGAGAAGTGAAATATGAACATTCTGTAGTTTAAAATGTTTATTTTAAGATAAACTATTAATGTTATATTATATTAAATATAGTTTCTGAAATCTAAATTTAACCCTTAAACGCATACCTCTGGTCTTTAGTGACCCGGGACATTTTTCACTACCCTCCTCCACATTCATTTTTTAACAATCAACCTTTTTAGTATTCCTCAATCAATTCATTATAAACAATATAACAAGATTTTATAATAATAAAATTGTAAAAGAATGCCTGTTTTCCCATTCATTTTTTTTGTAAAGTATATTTTTTTCTGCACAACAATAATTGAATCTTTGATGAATGAATAAGTGCAATTCACCTATATCCCACAAGATGTCTGATACACAATGATGAAGTGACGTTTCACTCATAGTTACCGCAGGCAGAAAATAAAAGAATAGAAAGAATCATCAGCCAAACTTGAAACGGCTCAGAGATTTACTGCAGAGCAAAAACTGAACGCAATCAAATATTAGTGTCACTGTCACTTGATGGAGGATCTGGTGAAGAAGCTGTCAGCGATCAAAATATTGATTTTGAAGTTGTTGATAGTTTGAAATGATAGTTTGGAGAATATTTTTGAGATCGCGAATGTAAGCCAGATGCTGAATGTACTGGGAAATGAGCTCTGACGAGGACAGTGATGATGGTATACAGTGTCTTTCCAGTTTGTACATTAGGGGTCCTATAACTATAGTTTAACTGATAAGTGTTAGCAATGCCATGATCTTTGGTTCAGTCTTTAGGGGACGCACAAAAAATCTATAATGTGAATACACTGCAAGTATAAATCACTCTGGATTAAAGGGGTGATGAACTGAGAAATCAAATTTTCCTTGAGCTTTTGACATATAAGAGGTCATCATACTATAAGAACATCCTGTAAGTTTCAGAACTGAAAACTTGTTAGTCCAATAAAATATTTTATTAACACCAGGCACAACGAACAACAGGTTTTGGTGATCTATGACGTCAAAGAGTATCAAACACCGCTTCCGCAGAAGAAGATCAACGCCTACTTCAACACTGCCCCGCCCACCGTTTCGCGCATTACATGAAACTCATTATAATATGCAAAATTGTTATCCAATCATGGCAGTGGGCGTTTACTTCCAAGTCTTCAATTTGGCACACCCATAAAATCCGAGCTTTTAAGGAGCTAGGCTCAAAACCAGGGTAGAAAATAGCCTATTACTTATTCATTTTGATGTTTTTGAATGTAAAAACCAAGCGAATGTCATAAGTTGACCTCCATTTTTTTTAAAGCCAGTTCATGACCCCTTTAAAGCATATACAAATAATACATGACTTGGGATTGACCATATGCTAACCTCTATTTGGTGCCGACTCCTCTTCCACAGGAGCTGTCGGACCTGACCGATGAGGAGAACCTGAGGGGTGTGCCATTGCTCATCTTTGCCAATAAACAGGACCTGGCCACAGCTTCCCCTGCCAGTGAGATCGCAGAGGGCCTCAACCTGCACACATACCGGGACAGAGAGTGGCAGATCCAGGCCTGTTCTGCCGTATCTGGGGAAGGTGTACAGGTTTGTATAGTGCATTTGAATTTGTATCAGCTTTTTAATAAAACCTTTGGTATATATATATATATAATATTATGATACCCATGATTAGACATTAATTCATTATTTTGTCTTTCAGGATGGCATGAACTGGATCAGTAACAATATAGTAAATAAGAAGAAATGAATCTGCTTTCTCCCAAGTGTTATTTTGTACAATTGCTCTAATACTTCTTTTAATGTAAACCACATATAAAATATTTACTTTTGGTAGTGTTGCTGTTAGCAGTGCAGTGCGCTTCCAGAAACCCTCCTCCTTCCCCAGCTCCACCTGTATAGATCTGCTACAGGGGGTTATTTCATGTATGTTACATGTGCAGCAACAGCATGTCTCACATGCTCACAGCAATGTCTGTGAATGTATTGGCAGTAGCAAGTCTCGGTACTTGCTCTGCAGCAGTGTAGATCTATTCCGTCAAGACCAAATGTATTAACATTGCCATATCCATGACCATTACCATGCCAATCTCTCCGAGAGTTGTCATGACAGAAATAATATGAATGATCTTTCTTCCCATTTGCAAATTAACTGCCTAAAGAGACAAAGGAAAACAACAAAACAAATCATTATCCCCTCTCTCATCTCTTACAGAGCGTTTTTGTTTGACAAGACGAGTTTCGTTACAATCTTTTAATCAAGAGATGTTGCCGTTAAATGTTGCCGTTACATTTTTGAGGGATATACCAGGGCATAAATAATGCACACCAGCAAGATTTTCAGCCTAAAATAAGGATGAGGCATTCATGTATCTATCACAAATATATATAGTCTTCTTCAGCTGTTTTGATAGTTGTCACACCAAAGAATTATCTGAAACTGAGCAAAACTCTTGTACTTTGTAAGGTGATATGTGAAACCCATGCTTGTTTGTTTTTTGTCTCAGTATGACTGGATTTGGTAGTTTCTATATGATTACCCTGTGTGGGCATGATGTGTATGATTATGTTAAATAAAACTGTGACTACAATTTTTAGCGGTTTATGATTATGACTTGAATTCTAATTCAAACAAGATCCTGGAGTAGTCATGATCGTTTTATCCACGATTTCCAACCTTTTTTGGAAGATCTATAATAGATACTCAAGCAATGACACACAAGCAAGAGTGCTGTTGTTCTGAATAACATGTAATCACAGCCGTGGTGATGTTAAAAATTAACAATAAGACTGTGAGTGTGATAATTGCTTTTGTACAGCACATTAATAAACAGGAAGTTAATATTGAATAACTTACATTTTAGACGCAATATTGCTAGTTGCTTTGTTTTGCTAGTCCAGGTCCACCTCTGTAGACCTGATTGGTTGAGATATATTTAATGATGATGGGTTGGGTGTGGCTAGACCTTCAAGCTCCACCCACATCCTCAAAGCAAGGTGAAATATAAACAACTTTATTTTACACGCATGCTTTTGTTCTGTGTACCTCATATCAGCCAGCTGTGTAAAATTATATCTGCACACTTTTATAAGGTCATAAGAGCATGTGACTTTTTTAGATTTTTTTTTTTTCAGGATAATCTTCACAAAATTGAACTTTGAAGCTAAATACAATCACCAAAAATAAATATCTAAGCGTAGACTAAACTAACTTCACCACGGTCATATGAGTTCAACATCACAACATTACGCTTCCAACTTTTTCAGTCATAAAGGTACACTGTGTAGTTTTTTTTTAAGTATTTTATTAGCTAAAATCAATGCGTTTATTCATAAATATGTCCTCAATGGTGTACAATTACCTCTCCCAATGATCTGACTTATCTTTGTACCTGAATCATTTCTATCGGGAATTTCTACGGGTAAGTCCACGGAGGCTTCCATGTCGTTCCGCCATCTTGAAAAACTATAATAGCAGAGAGGGACAAAAAGCACTAGGCTACCTCTACGCGTTTCCACAACACGTTTTCGTCCAGAGCCATGCGTAGCGTGACTGAAACCAGCAGAAACGGACAAGGAGAGAGGCGTAATGTGTGTCACTGCCCCGGGAAATTTTAAAGGCTGCACTGCAATTCATAATTAAGGATCATACTTTTACCGAGCCACAGGAGAAATGCCAAATTTGAATTTAAGAGGAAACGTGACCGGCGAATTCAAAAACCGAGGGTAAATATCGGGATGAAGAAAGACTTTGAAAGGGACGCTGAAGTTGCCTGCTTTCTTCTCGACAGGCAAGTCAATGTTACGGTCTAAATTACAAAGCTTTTTTTCATTGCCTGGTTGTGTTATTCATTATATAGGCAGCATAACAGAACATGTATAGTTAAACGCATTTGAAAAAGCGAGGAGCTAGAGAGCACTATTCGTTTGAATGCAAAATAGGAGTAATTCCTACACAATCTACCTTAAAAAAAAAAAAAAAATTAT
Source organism: Phoxinus phoxinus (assembly GCF_949152265.1). Classification (NCBI taxonomy): domain Eukaryota; kingdom Metazoa; phylum Chordata; class Actinopteri; order Cypriniformes; family Leuciscidae; genus Phoxinus; species Phoxinus phoxinus. The sequence goes on along the minus strand of NC_136892.1, from coordinate 14,086,005 downwards.
AATTAATAATAATAATTCCCCTGAAAGTTTGGATTAGAATAGTTTAGCAAGAGCTCAATTACGCTGGGAAAATGGATTAATGAGTAGTTTACCTGTTCGGTGTGATGCCGTTTAATGTCGCCAACAACCTCTGTAGCTCCAATTTAACCACTTGTAAGCAATCGCCTTTAAGACATGTGAAAGCACAGGGGTGGATTACTTATGTGTAATTTATAGTTATTTTTTATTATAGTTTATTATTATGTAATTTAATGTTATAGTTTCTGGGTTTTGACCTAAAAATATACGTCATCCCTGCAGTCTATTTAGACAAACACAAAAAAAATGGGTTACACTTTAGATTAGGGTCCAATTCTCACCATTAATTACCTATTAATAACGACTTTTACCTCAATAAACTCCTAATTACTGCTTTTTAATAGTTAGTAAGGTAGTTGTTAAGTTTAGGTATAGGGTAGAAATTGGGTGGGTTTTTTAAGGATCTGGAATATGGTCATGTAGAATAAGGCATAGGCCTACTATAATAAACAGCCAAAATACTAGTATTATCCATGCTAATAAGCAACTAATTAATAGTGAGAATTGGACCCTAAACTGAAGTGTTTACCAAAAAATTAAGTCCCTTCTCAGGCCCATGGCACCCCTTCAACAAAAGGTGTTTTGAACCCCAGAGGCAGACAGACTTGGGCATGACTCAGAGTCTTGCCTTCCTCCCCGGTCACTGGTCTGAACGCTTAGTGTTATGACCAGTGGATCAAATTTTCATTAGTGTGGATGCTGAAGCTCTACCGTGCTAATCCATGCCCAATAGATACACACTTCACTTGCTATAATAAGACAGTGATCTAACCAGGGCAAAAAAAAAAGGTCCACAGTGTATCTGACACACAAGCGTTTCCACCTCGGGACAGGATCCATCATAAACTGGCATCAGAGCAAAAACAGGATTTTAAAATTGGTAAGTTTTGCTTTAATGAGAGGATTCGTTTGTTCCGTGGTATATGCGACTCGGTTTAAACAAGAGTTTTCAGGCATGATTTGAGATCAAAGGAGTACATATGAATCTATCACAATGAAAGGATAAAAATGAGATTCATTTTAGTGGGGGGAAAATCTCAAAATAAATTATTCTTCTGGGCTGATTTTATTGTAGACTGGACACTATTAATATCATCATGCCTGTGCCATACACTGACGTATCTAAGGAGAAAGATCAACAGGAGCTGTGCTCGGACACAGATGGAGGTAAGATACATCAGAAGCAAGATAAAAAAAATAAAAGCTGAGTTTCTTCAAACAGCATGCCATCTCAATGGATATGACTGATTCAATGAAAGCAGCTTGAAAGAAACAGCACTATGACGTGTGGGAAAAGAATCAAAACAGTCTCTAAAGTGAAAACGGAGCCAAATTTTCACTTTCTTTTCTGGCATGTCTCAGCTGCTTTGACTCGGTTCCCAAAACAGTAAGGGTATTTGTAATGTAATATGACAGCCGGAGACTAGATGCTTTACTCCAAGAGATCATGACTCATCCACGCCTGATTGGGAAAGATCTGAACCCTCTTAAACATTTCAGAACAAACAGCAGGCTGAGGTTACACCCAGACGCCTGTGTCAAATTTAATGATTTAATCAGCCGCACATATTGTGCTCATGCTTAAAGTCAAGCTGGTGACCGAGAATGCTAGACATGCCTTTGCTGACATTAAGTATGAATGATTACACGGTATTAAAGCAAACCTCTGAATGTCTGTGAAAAATAACGTTTCTCATTAACATTTAAATGTGATGTGGTTACTGGTTTATAGTGCTGCAATTACTAGCTTATAACATTCTTATGTTGTTTCCTAATGGATCGTAATTCTGTGATTAATATAAAATGCGTTTCAACGTATGTAAATCAGCATGTCTGAACCTGGGAAAGAAGATCAGTGTCCCTCGGGATCTGATGATGGAGGAGCTCCAGCTACAGTCAAACAGAGGATCCATAATGTTTCACGAGAGACTCAAAAGAGTGGAGAGATTCACCTTGGAGAATATAGCAAACAGACACATCAATGTAAGATATCTTACTGTGTTCACAAGGTTAAAGTCAAAATGAAATCAGAATGGACCATATTTACTTTAATATTCCTGGTTCAATACCGTTTACATTAATGAATTTGGTCCCAATGTCAACCAATAGTCAAATAGCTATGTTATTATTTGAGTCTAATGTGATGTGAATAATCAACTATTATTTCTCTGCAGGTTAACTTTAAGATTGCGGCAATAATAACAAATAATATATTTGAATAAATCATGTTACCTTTAGGACTATCTTGAGGTGACCTACAGCCTCCACGTCAAAAAGCCTCCTTAAAATGTTCAGGAGGAAACTCCACAATCAACAGCAAACTCAAATTTAGGTCCGGCTCCATTCTGGAATGCAATGCCCACTTTTCACGATCCAATCAATCCCTTATGGAGAAAATCACACCCTGCCCTATTTTCTTCTCGTTGAATATCCTGTTTCACTCAGAATTGCGAGAGTTTAACTTTACAGAAGAAAAATGTGTTGTGAAAGCTATTTGAATGTGAGACCGGGGGTGTCCAATCCTGCTCCTGGAGGACCAACTTCCTGAAGAGTTTCTCTCCAATCTGCTGCCTGGACGTTTCTAGTCGCCCTGAAGACTTTGATTAGCTAGTTTAGGTGTTTAAACCGTTATGGCTAAACAGGATTGAAGACCCTGAGGTAAACTTAAGATGTTTACTGAGGTAAACCAACTAGGAAATAAGTGGAGGACCACCTTCCAGCAGCATTTAGCTCTTGCCCTAATTAAACACACCAAGGCAGCAGGTGTTTGGGAGCTAAACTCCTCAGGCCGTCCAAGAGAAGGTATTAGACACCACTGAGGTAACTATTAATCCCATTCTTGTAAAATCGCTGCAAAAAGCCCTCTTTTAGAAACTTTTTTTTTAAGAGTGAGGTTCAGAAATAATGGATGATGTTTTAACACTATACCTAGCACTTAGAGGAAACCCTTCAAGGTCAGAAAGACAAACAAGGAGAGAAAGAAGTCGAGTGCTTCGCCTCTGAAATCTACATCACCCAGCCTGGAAAAAATAACCTGGTCACCGCACTCAAGAGCACAGTCGCTAAGAAAGGAAACCCAAGCTTCCTTGCACCTGGTAAATACATAATGTGTGTCTTTAATTCTGTATATTAAGTTCAATTTTGTACCCAAAGTCAAGGGAAACCCACATTTCTTGCACACAGGTTATGGAGGGCACCTGAAAGAGGTTCCTCCTGAAAAGTTCAATGTCACTGTGATCCCCAAGTCTTACCAATCACCCTGGCAGGAAAAGCCCATTGACAGAGAAACACTTTTGGCTACTATAAGTACCAGCCTTCCTGAACCACCTTACAAACTCACCCCAGCCAACTACAAATGCTTCAACAGGTACTCATTAAGCACAACTACTGGCATCCTCATTAGTAAATTCAGCATTAAGTACATTAAAGTAAAACTTTATTCCATTTACTTTCTAAACATAGGTTACTGGTCTTATTGTAAATGATTCACAATACAAAATTGGTTATGTAATCTTTGATTAATGTTTTGCTGATGCTACTGAATAATGTTAACAAATAACTAGTTGGCTACCTACATATTTTCCAGTTGAAAATAGTCTCATTTGAACATAAGATTATGGAAGTAAAATGGGTATCAAACAGCAATAGTGTAATAGTATTTATCCCAATAATCCCCCCCGCCAAAGGTATCTTAAAAGTTATAAGCCATAAGAACCAAACCAACCAGCTATGTGGAGAATCACAACATAAAAAACTTTTATTTAAAGCTAAATAAAGTAAAGTTAAGTAAAAAATTGGACAAAAAGGCAAAGGTACAAGACTGTGCACAATGGCTTCTTAGCATGTCCACTCGTCTGTTAGGAAAAATCTGATTATTTATAATCACTGTTGTTCTTTACAGAGCTCCAGCGCCGTTTGGTGGGACCGCAGGTACGGTGAGGACTCTGCCACTACCTGGTTTTGAGATGCTGCAGGCTCACACAGAGCCACACCTAACCTGGGACAGGATGTGCCACCGGCCCAATTTCAACCGTACGCCACGGGGCTGGAGAACCCAGTACGTTATAGAGTCTCCGGATTTGTGAAGCTGGTGAATTTTGGCAAAATATAAGTGAGGACTACGTTTGAGGGAGTTTGAGGGATAAGTTTGGCTAAGACGCCACTGTGAATTGTGAGCCGAGCCATCAAATACCATTTTAAACGTTTACATACATTATCTGTTAATATGCTACAGTTTACGTAAACATTCACACAGTATTTCAAAATGTGAAGCATCTTTAATTAAGCACAAACAGACAGCTGTACATTAAAAAAAGTCTTAAAAACTATTCGGGATGACACACTTCGTTCTTTATATTAAGAGGACAGGAAATGGACACTAGTGGAAACTGTAATAAGAACAATGGAATATTCTAGAGGTGAAGGACAATACAGTGTCAAAAACAAAAAGGAGGATGTCAGGCATTTGAAATAGTCAATAGTGCCCCCATTTGGTAATTGTTGGTCACTGCAACCAATTCTTTGCCATTTGGCCCTAGAAAAGGCATATCATCTGTTTCATCAAGGGTCATTATAAAACAAAAGCTTAAAAAGAAAAAGTTTCTCTCTCGTGGTTTAAATTCTAATGTTTTCAGTATGCATTTGCATTCCATCTTACTCACTTGCTCTGAAAATGAGTGACAAAAACATTCCAAAAAATGAGAGCAGAGATGACATCACTCTGGGTTCAGTTGTTCAGTGGACCTCACTGAACAGTGAGGTAAGCTGTATGAATATCTAGGGGCCTCCATGGCGACTTGCATGAGCGCCCATCCGCTGAGGATCCTGGGATGGGTAGTGGACCTGTCCAGGGGGCCTCATGCCCATTGGAGGGGGCATTGAAGGGGCCATGGGATCCATGGTGTGGAACATAGGAGGACCAAAACCTGGAGAGAACAGATGAGGTTAATGGGAATAAGTGAAGCGCTACACCTTGGATTACTAACAGGCCAAAAAAAGAGGAAGGGGGAAGTGAGGGGGGTGAAGCTTACCAGGTGGTGGGGGCATGGCAACCCCAGGTGGAGGAGGAAGTCCCAGGTTCATGACAGCAGGGGAGCTGGTGGGAGCCAGGTTGAAGTAATTGGTGGAGGCATCTTCATCAGACACAGGGGGTGGAGGCAGAGCTGTTAAAGATATATGAGAAAGGAAAAATTCACACACTGCTTCAACTTGTGCAACATACAGTGGCCCCCAATTTATTTTGGAATAATCTTAAAAGTACAATTTAATTTACTAGTGTGACATCTCAAGCTAAAAATAAATAAAAAATAATATGTGTATATATAACAAAATACATACTGTTCAACAATAAATACCAGTAAAAAAAGTATTTAAATTAAATTTACAGTGATGATCAAGATTAAATGCACTGCTAATAAAGGTTTTTATTTACTAGTGTGACAGGTCAAGCTCCAAAATAAAATATTTAAAAGCAATCCATAAAATTCACAATAAATAATTAATTTAACAAATAAAATGTAATCAGTATTAATATTAAATGATAATTGCATTTAATTTACTAGTGAAAGGTCTAACTAAATATATATATATATATTTCAAAGCAATCCATTCAATTCATCATAAATAAATGGATCAAAATAAAATAGATTTATAAGCAATGCATTTAATCGTACTTTTATTTTTATTTATTATTAAAATCATCATTGTACATTTATTTAATTTACTAGTGTGACTGATAGTTCAATCTCCAAAAATAAATAAATAACAACATGCATACATTTCAGTCAGAACCACTGACAAACTCATATTATTTGACTAAAACATGCATGAGAGACTTTGGCACATACCACCAGGGAGCCCTGGCACTGGCTCCAGCCGGATTCCACTCTCCGTCACCCCATCCTTCTCTTTCCCTCGAGCCGCCTGTGACCTAAACGACACACAGCAACATTCAGTACCGCCACCACATACATGAGACTGGGTGATTTTCAGGTTATTGCACCATCAGTCACCGACCTGCCCCATTTAACATTGAGCCGGCGTCCATTAATGATGAGTTTGTTAAAGGACTTCTCTGCAGCCGTCTCTGCGGCCTGCCGTGTGGCGAACTGGATGAAAGCACACTGCTGCCTTTGAACAATGGTGATGGTACGAATCTCCCCAAACTGGTAGAAGTGATTCCTTTGTGGAAAAAAGAAAATGGAATCTTTAATCAAGAAATGGCCTCAATATAATATAAAATAAAACGGCACATTATTAAAATAATAATACTCTTTAAAAAGGTTCCTAAATAAATTACATTTTGTTCAATTCCCCCAGTTGTGAACAAGCTTTTGTTGCAATGTTGTTTATAGGTCTATTTTTAATGTGCTTTAAGACAAAACATGTGCAAATTCATTCAAAGTCAACATCATTGCTAAATATTTTTTCCTTAAAACTGCAGTGAAAAAAAAAGAGTCTCAAAAACACGGTTTGAAGTTGCTGGTGTTTCTGACGTCACAAACCACCTTGTGACCAATCACATCAACATATGATTGTCAACGAGTGGATCTCTGAACTGGTGTGATTGAGTGGAAACGGGGCTCATTTGCATATTCATAGAACTGACTATACTAAATTAGGCAAGGGTGTAGAGTTACATTCAAGCTATTTTAAGGCATGAAGAATTTTTGTTTTTCAAGGACAACACATTTAAATATGTAATTTTGCTGATCAAAGATAAGTTAAGGGATACAATTATGGACTACATGAGGACTTTACATTTATGCATGCAGCTTTAGATTGATAATTTGAGGAAATGAACATTCTTTTGACTAAGTAACTTTACAACTACATGTCAATGAACTCTCATTAGAGCATTAGTAGACTGTCTGCTTAATATCTGCCCATGTAGTTACCTTACATTACCAGTACTTTCTTAGTACTGTAAAGGCAAGTACACGTACTGTAAAATAAAGTGCAACCCTGATTAATAAAAAAAGTCCATGGGCAAGTTGCGTGTCAGCTAACCATATATAGCTTTAAGAGCTCTAAAGTGCACTTACCTGAGCTCAGAATCTGTAACGTTTTCTCCCAGCCCCCCAATATAGAGCGTGGTGATGGACTTGTCCTCAGGTACGTCCAGTCTGGGCATTGTGGAGGCCCGCTTCAAGAGTTTATCAGCCACAGGATCATTAATGCCATAATAACGGTCCTTAATGTTCTGATCAGCCAGCGGGTCATCTGGATCGGTGGGCTTTTCATGCCTGTGATATCAAAGCAATGCATTTCATCACAAATGTAATCAAAATTCATAATTCCTAATTCACACCGTAAGCATATTTCATTAAATAGCCACTCGGAAAAAAATGGACAGGTCAAGCAAGCAATCTGATCCAAAAGACACGAAGCAAAATGAAAATCATGACCACCAACACCAGGTGTTTTCCGACAATGGAGAATTTTGGGTTATCATTTTACACCGATAAAAGACTGTTAAGGTGTTTCTCACCTGTACGGACACTCTTCCCCTCTCTTACACTCCCCTTTAACCCAAAAGGAACAGATGTGAGGTCTGTTCCTCTTGTAGTACGGTGTGGTACGGGCCAGTTTCAGCAGCATATCGCTGCTGCTCGGTGCCTTCCCAAGCAGCCCCACGGGTCTCGTGCCGTCAGAGTTAGCGATCTACACACCAAAACATTACAATTATTTCACCCACAGACACGAATAAGTATTTTCATTCACCATGTTATATTATCATGTGGAAATTCTTAAAGATTTCTTTGATGCGGCAATGCAGACAGGCGTCACAAAGCGCATGAATAAATGTGTAATACAAGGAAAATGTACCTCTCTCTCCATATTCTGAGTGTAATACTCCTTATTCACGTCCGATCTCGGTACTTCATCTTTAACGGACAGCCCAGTGTCACGTACCTGAATGGGCAAGCCTGTCCAAAGCAGAAAAATTATTTTTATTATACAAGAATCTTTACAATACTATAATTATGATATTAAAATTCAAAATTGACTTTTTATCTCAATGACTTTTAAGCTTTAACTTCAACTTTAAGTCATTATTTCGATTTTTTTTAAGTGATAATTTCGACTATGACTTGGCATGTCATAATTTCAACTTGCCAGAGCATGACTTTTTTCTTATGTGGAAAAGTCTACCATGCTGCTTTCTCACTAAAAGTTCACGATGTGCAATGATGAAGCAAACAGCAAAAATATTTCTATACTAAAGATATAGCAATTTGTCAACTAGTGTTGTCAAAAATATATTTTTTTCTCGATACACATCAATTCTAAATATTTGAAATGGTTTCAGTTTTCCTCAGTATAACAGCTGTGCCTCCTCACTAGCCATGTTTCCATCCACCTATTTTTATGCTAATTTTGGGATATTGCAAAAAAAAAAGTTGGAAACGCCAAGATGCGCATCAATTGTAAAAATGTGCATAAACAAAACATACACGCTTAATTGAGGTGGACATTTTTTATCCGATAAAATGACATGCGTATAAACTATGATGGAAACACATCTACCGAATAAATCCCTCGACGTGCAACAAAAACTCACATGACTTTGCCTAAACAGTGGAAGAGATTGGATAACTTGGACTTCATGGCACAGCATCTCAAATGTTGGTTTGATTACTCTGAAATGCTTGAGCCAAACTCTGTCATCGAAATGATTTGGTATAATGACCTCCCAGAAGTGTCTCGCATGATTGCGTTCCCAAACACCAGGCATCCAACTCAAAATAACATGGCGGAGTTTATTGTGCTTCGTCTCTGAGACACAAGTCATTTATGATGTAAGAAAATGAAGCCACAGTGCCTTCCCCCAATTGTAGCAACTTACATTTTTATTACAGATAATTAGCGACAGTTTCTCAGGAAGTTTCTCTTGAACACATGGAATAGAAACGCTGCTCTATTCACAATTGTTTTACACGGTATTCTAACTTTGAATGGAAACATAGTTACTGTGATAACACGCGTGTAGCTCATGAGCCAGGGTTTCAGCATTTCTCAAACTCTGCATGTGCTGTGAGTTTAACATGCACTTGGGAACAACATTCACCAGTGAACGAGCCTTTAATGTTGTGCCAATTTTTCCAAGTGGTATCAAATGGTATTGAACATTGATTTTATTTTTTAGCGGTATTGTAAGGCAAGTTAGAAATTCCTGTATTTTGATAACATTAAAGGAATAGTTCACTTAAAAATTAGTATTCTGCCATCATTTACACACCCATTTACATTAAATCATTTAGCTGACGCTTTTATCCAAAGCGACTTACAAATGAGAAACAATAGAAGCAATTAAACTAGCAGTAGGACAACAGTATGCAAGTGCTATGACCCTTCACAGT